>NC_134485.1:396885800-397185800 GCF_040206685.1 Ascaphus truei
CAAACACATACATACACACCTAAGCTCCGCAGGGCCCTGTGCCTACAAAATGTCTCTGTAAAGTGCTATGTAAAACTAGCAGCGCTATACAAGAACAAGCCATTATTAATTTTAATAACACATTGAATTGTACACATTCACATACACACAAAATTAAATATAAATATTGTTTACAGTATTATATATACAGATTTGATTTTAAATGAGTTGTTAATATTTAACATTAACTACACACGTGCAATGGAATAAGGTTTAATTAATTAATTCTGAGCTACTCCTTTTCTGCTGCTTATCTGTCAGTTCTGGGGGAAGATCATGTGACCAGGCAATGACTGATACATTTGTGCTCATGCACGTGCACGGCTGTGGAGGGGGAAGGACTCACAAAGGGGTGTGCCAGAGCCTGTTACATTAAAGGAAGGGGTTGTGCCTTTCTAAAGGGTTGCTATAGAAACAAAAATGCTCGTTACATTAGAATACATAAAAAATTGTCTTTCAAAGTTGTTTTAAAAAAAAAAAAAGAAAATGCTACAAGTATTTTCTCACAGTACAGAACTGATTTATTAAAAAAACCACACATGCAGGATATTGACTGAACTGCAGCTTTAAGGCAATACTACCCTCCCCCCCCCTGGTTTTTCTTCTTTGTATATGTAAAGCATGTGACGATGTATAATTATACAATCTTACCTACGCTGGCAATCGTTTGGTGCTCCTGTTATAAATCTGTAAAAATCCTGATAGTGTGACTAACAATGGTTGCTTCCATGAGTGTAAGGCCTCGGCCAAGCTTCTTGCTGGCGTGCGGAGGCGCGCTGAGGCTCAGGGAAAGCGGGTGCTTTCCCTGGCCTTAGACAGCGCGCCGTCGGGGGCGGGCCAGTGACGTCACTGAGCTGGTTCGCCCTCATTGGGCGAACCGCTCACGTGACCGGCCCTGCGCTCCGGCAAGCGGGAAAATGTAAAATTTTCTTAAGACCTACGCTTCCGCGCGCTTGCGGAAGCGTAGGCGAGCCCCTACTAAAGCCTCTCTCATTGCGGCTGTAGGGGCTCAGTGCCGAGCGGAAGCGCGCCTCGAGGCCTAACTCAGCAGCTACAATGTATTCTTATATTACTAAGGTAACATTATCTATTGTTATAGTGTACAGCTCAAGCGGCTGGGAATATTGACAACAAATGATCACGAACAGGAAAGTGTTACTAAGATATTGCACTGCTTGGATTGTGGGTTAAAACCTGCAATAGAAATCAGAGGATGCTTTTTAAACCGATTTTAAAATGGCATTGAGTTGAATGTTAAAAAAAAAATGTAAAATACAGTAAATATTATCTAATACTACAGAACTGATTTATTAAAAATAAAAACAAATCTTTTGCTGCTTTAACTACAAACATTTCAAACAAGAGGGTTGAACTATGCAATATAAATATGCAGTACACAGTTACAAAGGTACTGCATACGGTGTCTTTAGAAAGTATGTATATATTTATATAGCGCCAGTAATGTACTTCACAGCAGTAATATACGAGATACAGTATAAATACTGGACACAGTGGTGAAAGGCGCGACACACATACCCACCCATGTCCATGCTGTTTCCTCCTCTCCTTGGCACCACTCCCAGGCTCTTGACATCTCCTCCAGATTGGCTGCATCACAGCAGCAGCCAATCAGGATGGAGAAAGCTGCCCAGCCCCCTAGAAACAACCCTGCTCAGGGAAATCCTGCGGTCCCCCAAGCCGGTTAGGTCACGAAGTCCAGAGAGGTAATACCGGACACACACGCATCCAGTATTACCCTTATTTGGACAGTCCGGTTCAATACTGGACACCTAGCAACCCTAAGTATTAATAACAAATAATACAAACAGCACATAATAGGAATAACCGCCTCAGGCATAAAAGTAACATTAGAAAAGGAGGCTCTGCGCCGAAGAGCTTACAATCTAAGTGGTAAGTAGGAAGAACATACAGACAGTGAGAAAGTGTTCTGGTAAGTGAATCTGCAAGGGGCCACGGTCGATGTATGAGATGTAAAGTATCAGCCATGGAGCTACTCATATGCTTCGATAAGGAGGTGTGTTTTGAGATAGGTCTTAAAGGTGGAGAGAGAAGGTGCCAGTCGGATAGTGAGGGGAAGGGCATTCCAGAGGTGTGGGGCTGTCAGTGAGAAAGGTTTCATTGTCTCAACCATTGATGGATTTGTAAAGAGAGCAGACACACTGATTTTCATTAAGTGCAACATACTATGCATAACCTTATTGAGATGTTCTGAGCATCTCTGCATCGAGTTGCAGAGGGATTTGGTTCCTTATGAAGTATGCATTGGCCAGGGATCTCTGGGAAACAAGTCAAGAGTGTCAACAATGAAAACGGATGGCACATCACTATGCAAAGACAATTAGACAATATCCTTTGTGTTGATGCCTCCAATTAAATAATCAAGCCCCAGGAATGTCTCTGGCACTTGTTGATAAATATTGAGGTAATATTTATTGCAGTTTTTCTTTAGGGTTTTATTGAAGGAGAACGTGTGTTTGTTTGATCCAGGTATATAAGAGTAGTAAGAGATCAGACGCATGAAATGTATCCAAAAATGGAGTGATATAACCCCTTCAAGAGAATCTCTAAAGAATGAAAACATTAAAAAGATTTTCCAACGGGGAGTAACCCTGTCCTGAAACTATTTAAAGCTGTATGTGAAATGAGTAGACGCTGCACATTAATTACAAAACAAAGGTCTCTTTAATAAACCATATTATACATTGGGGGAGGAGGTTGGCATTTCAATTCCTCAGATGCTGCCGATGGTGGCTGCGGAGGGTCCAACCGGCACTAGATGTTCGGCCCATCCAGAGGTTGGGCCTAGCTTCTTTCATTGCCACTGGGCCCCAGCTCTCCCCAGCTGCGGGCCTCCCTCATTGTCCTCCGCAGGGTCTCTCTCTGACGACCGCCATGTGAGAGAGGCCCGGCGCGGGAGAGTGAGAGAGGCCCGCATAGCTTGGGAGATCCGGGGCCTGAAACCATCTTCAAGATAAGTAGGGTTTTTTTTAAATGTATTTGGGGGGTGGGGGGAATGTATGTGGAGAAGGAAGTAATGTTGGATGTTTTGTGGGGATGGGGGGTTTCTTATGTTTTTGGGGGTGTTTTAAAAAATGTATGTGGGGGGTTGTATGTATTTGGAGGGGTTCCTTTTGTATGTATTTGGGGAGTGGGGGGTTGTACGTATTTGGGGTTTGGAAGAGTTTTTGTAGGTATTTGGGGTTGTGAGGGTTTTTTTGTGGGGGATCATTATTGGGGGCATTGTGTGTGGCTGGAGGGGGATTAAGGGAGCGTGATTAAGTGGAAGGGGGATAACTGATGGGAGGGAGAGGGGGAAAGTGAGACGGGGGAGATGAATACATGGGAAGGGGGGGGGAATAGGTGTGAAATGGGGAGGCACGCTAGGGGAGGATCCTGTCAGAAGTCTAGTCTTGGGCCCCGGGAAATCTGTCTGCGGCCCTGGATGCTGCCATCTGGCTGATATTGTTGTCTTATGTTGTATGACTTAATTCAGAGAGCTGGTTGCATTAAGTGTGGAGTGTCCACTCTTTTGTATGCATACAGCACAGATACAGCACAGTGAGTAAAGACACTGACTGGCACTGAGTTTGAAGCTGGGGAACCTGGTTCATTTCCCGGTGTCAGCTCCTTGTGACCTTGGGCAAGTCACTTTATCTCCCTTTGCCTCAGGCACCAAAAACATAGATTGTAAGCTCCACGGGGCAGGGACTGTGTCTGCAAAATTTCTCTGTAAAGCGCTATGTAGAACAAGTAGCACTATACAAGAACATGCTATTATTATTTGCCTGCTCTGACAGCAAAAGCTTTAAATGAGATGAAGACTAACAACATAATGCAGTTGTACCTTAGACTATTCTCAATTATTGAAACATACATTTTAGCCAATTTAAATTAAAATATTGTAAGGTACAATTTAGTTTGAATGTCTATCTGACATGAAATTGTTTATTTTTTTTTGTCAGACCCCAAATAATTGAACTTTCTTATCCTATGCACAGACCTTCCAGCACATCGTCTTCATACAGCAAGAGAAGCTTGCAAAGCCAGGGATCAAGGGGAGTCTTCTTTGATGATGATGACGAGGTGAGTTACAGAAGCATTACGATGCAAGCAACCAGCATACATATATTCTACATTACCAATATGTCAATTCAATTGTCCAAGTGGGTGTTCTTGGCTACACCCCGACCTCCAGGGTGTAAAAAGTCCATAAGTACGTGAAATAGGTACCCAGCACTTCCAGGAAGACATTAGTAAATCTTATTTAAACAGCATCAATGGAAACATACTGTATGTGGACATGGTATCCCATCCTACACAACACGAGCATCGTTCTAGGGTCTCCCAGCCCGTTATCACGGCTGTGAGTTATTTTTACCAACCCTTTCTGGGAATACTGTGCATTTCTTAGGCATATTTGTGAGTTACCAAACTATCTTCATTTAATTGTGTAATTATTTATTTATTTCGTAAACGTTTTTATGGTTCATTGTTTACAGTAGTTTCATATTTGTTTCACAGTTGCTTGGAGTGATATGACACAACATATCACAGTATCATATTTCACATAGTAGAGTATGTTAGAATCATCTGTATAGATGAAATTAGCCGTCAGTTAATAAGTGCTTCTGTCTTGGTCCATAGATGGTAGAACTTTTGCACTTAACATTTCAGACCTTCAAGCTCCCTGTGTTAGCTTGAATTTTATAATAACCTGGTTAGCAGCACAAATGTAGGGGTATTATTTTAGCACGTTGGTGGCACCACACGTAATCCCACACCTGCTTCTTTCCCAGTGGCCAACACATTAGGTCAGGGGTTCTTAACTCCTGTCCTCAAGACCCCCCCAACAGGACAGGATTTCAGGATATCCCTGCTTCAGCACAGGTGGCTCAATCAGTGTCTCCCTGCCCCAGTCTTCAACTGAGCCACTGATTGAGCCACTTGTGTTGAATCAGGGATATCCTTAAAACCTGACCTGTTGGGAGGTCTTGAGGACTGGAGTTGAGAACCCCTGTGTCACGGTAGCTAGTGATAGGTTATAATATACACAAAATATCTGGGTTGAATTGAACACGACTTAAATATAATAATGATAGTTTATTCCTTAGATAGGTGAACACACAAGATGATACAAATAAAAGACAAAATATAGCACTTACTTAGGGGTTGGACAATGAAGCAATCGGGTACAGGATTGGCAATTCATTCAGCAATACAGGATACAAATGAAGACAATGAGTATAGGGATACGAAAGACAATGAGTATAGGGTTTACACTGGTTTATATGGGATTCCAGTCCCATACCCTGGCATTGAGTGCAAGACATTGGATGACAATTATCTGCACCCAATCCCTCCTTGCCACTTCACTTGAGAGGCAAAGTAATACCTGCCCACTGGGTGGGCATTATTCTAATCAGGGGCTCATTTCCCTAGCCCCCTCCCAAAAGGCGCCTCAAGGTCTGCCTGGGACAGGAAAACCTTTGTCTGTAGGTGTGAATTACAACACTTACAGACCACTGAAGCTCTGCTTTTCTCCGCTCTATTGTACACAGAGTGGTTTTACCTTTGATCAGGGGGCCGTTGTAGACAAAGGGTCGCCCTCCTGAGCATTAACATAAAGCAGAGCCAGTAACTTTCCCGGGCTTTTATACCAGCCTTGCAAAACAGTACATTCTTTAATATCTGCACATATTAAAATAATCCGTTCTGTGGGTCTGAGCGGGCTGAAATTTGCCAACTCCTCATGCCGGAGGACCCTTGCCATAGTGGCCAAATATCAGCCTTCCACGACCCCCAGAATCGGAGATACAAAAAACAAGTTAAAATCCCCTATTAACTTTAATGCAGGATTCTCCGCTATAAGCTAAAAGAAATCACTGCATTTCACTCTTCCATTGAAATCAATGGGCTCCGCCGCTATAGGCTTTCAATGGAGCAACTCCGCCATTGAAGTCAATGGGGAAATCACAATTTTCACATTTGCCCATACTCCGTCTGGTTTATCAGAGAGGGCTGGAAATGACCATGCAGTCATGCCGGAGCAGTGACTACATGCGACCAAAATCCCAGCCCTCTGGGACCAAAATCCCAGCCTACAGAACCGGAGATATAGGTTTACACTTTATACACATTTGGACGTAGCCGTTTCAAAGCCACACGGCTTTCTTCCATTAGAATCAATAGGGCCGGCGCGGCCATAGGATTCAATGGGACCTCCGCTACCATTGAAGTCAATGGGAAACACACACTTTTTAACAGTTAACCCTACTCCGTTCGGTTGTGGGGAGAGGGCTGGAAATTGCCATGCAATCATGCCAGAGCAGTGACTACATCTTTGCCAAATCCCAATCCTCGGGTCCCCACGGAACCGGAGTTATGGGTTTTCAGTTTACCTTGTTTCACACTTAGTGTTTGAAAGCCACGCGGCTTTCTCCGCCATTACGGTCAATGGTAGCACCCTACTGGCCGGCGCGACCCTTTCTCGCTGCCATTAATTGTCGGACCCTGTTGGGGTCAAGTGAGGGGGTTCCTAACATCTAGGGGCAAAAGGAATTTTATTTCTAGGTGCCCTAGAACAGAAGTTCCCACGCCAATTGGCCGTGAACTTGACTGAGGCCCTAGTTCCCACGTCAATTGCGCGATCAAAGCTCTTTTTTGACAATGTTTCCGCTCTTGCGGTTTTGCGGTCTGGCTGGCTGCAGCTCGTCTCCGGAGGTCGGCTTGGGAATCCCCATTGAACTGCATTACTCCATTCACTTTCAATGGGGAACCGCCGCTCCTCCTCTCGAGCGCCACCTGCAGGTCTTCTACGATATCAGGCCCAAATCGCCAGAATCTCCATAGGGTTACATGGGCTGTAATGGCGACCTATGGAGAGACTGCAAAATGGAGCCTGCAAAGGCGGGAAAAGGGACAAAGGGTCATAAACACAGAATTAACATTTACCCTTTCCCTCTCGCATGGATCCCAGTGTATGTGTTGGTGCAGACACTGGAATGGGAGCAATACATATTCACAGGGGGATACACAGTTGGTGCTGAAGCTGGGGCATAACTACAGTACTGGACATCATTCCAGTTAACCCCTCGCCTCCCAGGTGAGAGCATGGGGTGGCCAAATGGGGTGTAACCCCTTTAATATCGGGCCAAACCCCCTCTCCCATGATACCCTGATTTTGGGGATTTTGGAGAAATGTTCTCCTTTGTCCAGCAAGAGAGAAGTCAAAAGGAACCCAACACCAAAATGTACCAGGAAATTAGAAAACCCTTTTAAGGAAAATCCCACCTTGTTGACTGGTAGGATAAGAATACTGTAACTGATGTAAGGAGAACAGAGGGCCTTTATAAAGGATAATGGATCCTGATTTATTAAACGTTTGTCCTACCACCACACTGAATGGGGCTTAATTCCCTATTTATTAGTATTGGCATAGGAGCAATGTAGAGTGAACTATTTAGTGGCCTGATATTGTTGTTAACATAGTCAATATATGCATATTCCCTGGGATATACATTTTCATCAAACGATGCCTCCCGAATGCATCTACATTACCACTGGGAGGCATTGCTAAATACAGCAGCTGTAAGGACTTCACAGGGATAGAAAGAAAGTACAGTAATGTGTTTTTTAATGGCGAGTAGAGGGTATTACTGCTTTAAATTGGCTATTGCTGCTTCAAATTGGCTAAGCACAAATAATCTAACTCTGGTTAGTACACCTCAACCCCCTTATAACACTGTGCTTGGGGTCCAAAGAATCATATTGCGGTATAAGCGGAAAGCGTTAGAAATAATGTACAATTGTATGCATTGTACAATAAAGTATTTAATATACCAATAATCGTGTTGTAAAGTATTCATGAATACAAAAATTGGGAACCACGCTTGCATCGCGTTATAAGCGGATTCGCGTTGTAACGGATCGCGTTATAACGGGGTTAAGCTGTATCTTCATATTGTGGTACAAAGCTCATTCGAAAATACTGTATCACAAGTACTCTATAGCCAATCTATTCTTCTTTTGCTGGTTGAACATCTATAACTGCAGAGATGATATGGAAATGTGAAGCAGAAAGTATATCCATATTTTATGAGCCCTGAACATATGGTTTTACATTTCTCTGAAATCTCTGTACTAAAAGATTTCACACAGTAATAATACAGGGATAATATAGGGAAAGCAGAGCATCGGCAGAATAGTTGATCTTGTTTTAAACAAACTAGTCTGAGAAGAGTGAAAGATATGAATGCAGTATTGTTAATTGTGATTCCTATCACTAAATGTCTTAAGCTTTTTCTGGAAGAAGGGTTTAGTGCAAATTGTAACTTCTTCCTGTGTACATTTGATACTGTAAAGACGGCTTACAAATTGTGCCTGTCTCCCATTCGTCTAGCTCATCTGGTGAGCCCAAGTGTGCACAGCTGACAATGTAATGAGAATATATTTCAATAACCCTGTGCTCATCAGCAGACTCATTATCACAAAATTCCCTCTTTTGTTTTGTTTTTTTAATTGGACTCCAGCTTCATTTTAAGATAATGATTACTAAACCAATTAGACAAGTTTCCATTTTAAGAGGAAGTGAGAATTATTATGACGCCTCTCAACTTGTTACATAGTATCCTGTAAGCCATTTATCATTTAAACAGGGGAGCCTCTTCCGAGGCATAATTCTAACCTAATCGGTAATTATAGCTCTTGGCTTTTTTAAGCTCTTGCGGCTATAGCATCATTTAGATGCAAAACTGTTTATCAAAACAATGGATATGTTAATTTCAGAACATAAATGACCGAAACAGACACAACAAGAATCTGCCCCAAAGATCCTATTTTCTACTGCAATGCTCACTATCCAAGACCCAAGGAAGTAAAGGGACTTACTTGTACCAGCTGAAATGCATAAGGCATTCATTCTTACACGGAGGTCTTTCACTGCAGTGGCACGCACCTTGAATGGAAGTATACTCCCTCTACCTGATGTTAAACCATAAAGGAAATATTATTACTTCAGGGTTTGTGAGCCATAATCCCCCTTTCAGGATTTCTTTGGACTGCAGCATAGCAGTTCTTCTGCCTGGGAGTTCTCTTGCTGTAATAGGGTAGATTTATCCTACAGTATGTCATATCCTCTATATCAGTGATTTTTACCCAGGGTTCCAGGTTCCGCGAGCACCACGCGGCGGGTGGGGGGAGAGCTGGGACAAGTCTCTGTTTACCAGGCCTGGCGCAGCAGAAGCACACTATGTAGCAGTGACCCGGCGGCTCCCAAGCTCAGCAGCAGCCGTCCGGTCCCTCCTGTCCGTCCTCTCCCTCCTCCTGTCGGTGCCGGAAGCCACGTTGAGCTTCTGTCTCTCACTGCAGGGAGATTTGCAGCGCGCCGGCAGCTCCCTCAAAAATGTGAGGGAAATCTGTGTGCTGAAATCTGTCTCAGCGCCTCCCCTGCTGAAATCGCTCTCCTGGCTTCCTATCAAATCCTGCATCTCACACTCACTTCTCCTCCTCACTTTTAAAGCTTTACACTCTTCTGCCCCTCCCAACATCTCAGCCCTAATTTCTCGCTATGCACCACCTCGACTCTTGCGTTCTGCTCAAGGATGCCTTCTCTCTACCCCCTTTGTATCTAAAGCCCTCTCCCGCCTTAAACCTTTCTCACTGACTGCCCCACACCTCTGGAATGTCCTTCCCCTCAATTTCCGACTAGCATCCTCTCTAGCCACCTTAAGACACACTTGCTTAAAAAAGCATATGAGTAGCACCGTGGCTAATACTATACACATGATACATAAAGCTTGCCCCCCTGCAGACGCACTTACCAGAATGCCCTCCTACTGTCTCTGTACGTTCTTCCTACCTACTAATCAGATTCTAAGCTCCTCATAGCAGGGACTCCTCTTCCTAAATGTTACTTTTATGTCTGAAGCACTTATACCCATGATCTGTTATTTGTATTATTTGTTATTTATGTGATTGTCACGTGTATTACTACTGTGAAGCGCTATGTACATTAATGGCACTATATAAATAAAGACTGTAACAGGGACTTATCTCTGTTAAAGCAACTTGCCTCTAATCCAGCAGTGTGCTGGTTAATTGCTGGTGTGCAATCAACCAACTCCACCTGCCTAATCACAGATATGTCAGAAAAAGCCTGCTCTGAGACACAGGAAGAGGATACCTTAGTTTCACAATTGGGGGCTAAACCAAGGAAGAACAGACAGATTTTTCCTTAGTCCACACTGGAATGACCAGAGGAACAGATGTCTTGAGCTGCAGAAGGACTGGACTGTATGCTGATAGCAAGAGAAGTGGGCCAGACCTCTATACCTGGACAGACATTGCCTTAGCACACAAAGGTGCTGACCTAGGAGAGCAGAGAGGCTTCCCCTACAGCTACAAGAGACAGATAAGACTTTCTTTTGAGACTGTTATATATCTGTATAAATATATATATTTGAGGCTGGTAATTAGGTTAGCTAACCACCCAGTTAGAGAGGGCTGGATTACATGTGTAGATATTCTCCAAAGTGGAGTAGGTTTTCTTTTTACTGTGTTAAAGGGACAGGCGCAATAAAGCCTAATTTTAGTTTCACTTTAAACGATCTCCATTGCATACCTCTGAACACGTCTCTTACAAAGACATACATACATACATACATACATACATACATACATACATACATACAAAGGGCAGTCCCTCCAGGTAGAAATGGGTGGACTTGTCCGAATTAGTTCTGCGCATTTTTTGAGTTGTGGATTTTTCAAAATCCATTGTTGGGTCTCGGCGACATGGATTTGAAAGGACTTAATCCGAATCCGTGGACCGACTTTATATTGGATCCGAAAACAGGAGATAGAAATACTGCCACTTCCTGCCTGCACACCAATTCTGGTGAGGGAAGGTTGTTATGCTGGCATTGAGAAGGGAGAAAAATTTACATGTTTGGATCCCGTTTGACGGATTCAGATTCTGTTTGCAAGTTCGAATTCAGAATCAGCCGGAATTTCATTGATAGAGGGGGGAAAAACAGGAACTTGCCTTTTTGTGAGACTGATCCAAGGAATTCCGCAGCTGAAAGGAACTGGCTAATCCATGGCGGATTCGAATTCTGGTCAAAATTTCGCCCATCTCTACCTGCAAGGACTAAAGAGAACAAGTGACTGACATGTTTGATAGGTTAAATGTAGGTATGGCAAGTATTAGTATTTTTCGATGATTCTTTAAAACTTTTAATGCAGCTTAACCACTCAATGGCATGAAAATGGGTTGAAGTCGTTTTGGAGACCCTTGGAAGAAATGCACACACTTCTAACCAGGTTTTTGGAATAACTAATACACTTTTATAAATGTGTCTAATTTCCATATGAATAGAATGTTCAGTTGTTACCTCTGGGCCCAGAGGAGAGTTTTGAGATCTGCTGATATAAAGCCATTATTAGCTAAAAAGACAAGTAACAGCAATCTGCCCTAGACATACTGTATATTCAAGGAACAGCACAAGGGGCACCAGCAAGCTTCTAATACAACTCGTATTCAATCATTTTAAGAGGTGGAGAAAACGTTCCCTTTGATTAACCTTGTATTGCAATACTCCATTATTTCCCTTATAGGGGCAAACTTTCCTTTCAACCCACACTGCTCTAAATGTATGTAATTTACTTGATATATAATCTTTGTAAAGGACATGGCAGGCTTCTTGTTTTCTCCAGACCAACATCAGCATTTTTTATCTCGCCTGTCACTGTCTTGGTGTCTTAATGAACTGCTTTTCTCCACTACAATTTACATGTTTAGATCTTATCCCATATCAAACTGATGAGTCTGAAGCTGGGTGCGGGTGGGTTAACACGTCTGACCTTGCACACAGTCACGCCTACTTAATCAGTCTGTTTTAATACTGTGTTATGACTGCTTTGAAAAATACTTTATTTTCTCAAGGATAGCAGTGGCTTCTCTTAAAGCTTTATCTCCCTTGAGTGTGTGTGTGTGTGTGTGTATATATATATATATATATATATATATATATATATATATATATATATATATATATATATGCAAATATAGCTGTATGCTCATCTGCATGTCTTAGGCAGGTCTGCAACCCCACCTTTCCCCATTATCACCAAGCATACAGCACTTCCACTGCAGCAAGGGATTCTGGGAAATGACATGCAAATGAGCACACAGTGTCACTTTTTGCCTCAATAACCATTTTTAACATGGTTCCCTATAGGCTATAGGCCATGTTAAAAATGGTTATTGAGGCAAAAAGTGACACTGTGTGCTCATTTGCATGTCATTTCCCAGAATCCCTTGCTGCAGTGGAAGTGCTGTATGCTTGGTGATAATGGGGAAAGGTGGGGTTGCAGACCTGCCTAAGACATGCAGATGAGCATACAGCTATATTTGCATATTTGCTTTCCTGTGGAGGGTTTTTGTCACTTTTTATACTCACCATAAATTAACTCAGTATATATATATATAAATATATAAACCATAATACTGAGTTAAGTTATGGTGAGTAAAAAAAGTGACAAAAACCCTCCACAGGAAAGCAAATATGCAAATATAGCTGTATGCTCATCTGCATGTCTTAGGCAGGTCTGCAACACCGCCTTTCCCCATTATCACCCAGCATACAGCACTTCCACTGCAGCAAGGGATTCTGGGAATCCAGGTAGCCAGGTCCCCCCTCTGGCTCCCCAATTTCTCAGTTTCCCCTTCGTTACCTCCGCTGTTGTGGGTGGCGACAGGTTCGTTGGCGGCTCCCTCTGCAGGGAGCTGCCATGTTGGTGGTGCGAGGGTCGTGCGTGCGTAGTAGAGCTGTCACGGTCATGGCAGGGTTGCGCAGGCGCAATGTAGGTAGCGCACGAGGAAGTCCATAGAGAGAGGCTCCGTGGGGACTACAAGCCCCATAGTGCTTAGGGGTTTGAGTACCATCTGACACCTGGGAGCCAATAGCGCGGCCCGATCCCCTGCTAGAGAGAGAGATACTTTTGGCACGCTCAGGAAGAAGAGGCTTTCGGAGCTGGGACACAGACAGGGGAGGAGGTATGTGTGCAGGGGTCTGTGACCCTCTGCACTAGGCCAGATTTCCCCCTAGGCCCCAGCTAGGCCCCGACTCATAAGTGTAGTTTGTGACTGCTATAGGGAAAGGCCCTTGGGTACGGACCCTGCCCCATTAGCTATTTGAGTAGTTAGGGACACAGCTGCTAAGCAAGCCATCCCTGATAATTGTGGTTTGGGATCAGACCACACTGGAAGACACAGAGAGTCATCACGGTGGGACTTTCCAGCATTATGAATCAAACCGGTATTAAGGGAGCCCATGTGATGAGGGAAGTTCAAATCAATAGTTCAAAAAGATGTAGTAAGTGCAGTGACAAGGTCCGTAGTTTCTGAAGGGAGAAACCACATCTGCAGATATCTAAGTAAGAGAAGAGAAAAGAAGTGTGTGCCACAGAGCATAAATCTGCTTTGAAATTTATTATCACAGTCAGAAGGACTCTAATTGGCACTCACAAGTGTAGTAAGAACCACAGGTAGTGGCGCTGGTATCTGAGCACAGCCGCTCACAACAGCGTGGTAAAACGCAATCGATAGGGTCCCAACGCGTTACGTCACGTTGCGTGACGTCATCAGGGGAATGAATGATTGGATGCCCGTAGCATTTGAATAATGGTTGATAGATTCAATACGGCTGAGTGGTGTAATCAATTACAAAGTGTTAAACAGCATACATACATACATACATACATACATACATACATACATACATACATACATACAATTCATTAAGATGAAAGCACAAAATGTAGACAAAACAATTTAAACATATATTAAAGCAAAAGAAGGGGACGGCTAGACGATACAGCCTTATACAGGGTATAACCACATGGCAGACAATCAAAGTAACAGTAATAATTTACACCAGAATACTGGGTGTCTATACACTCATTCAGGCCAGAAAGGGCAAGGGTGCCCAATATGTAAATCAAATAGGATTCTCTTTTTCAAAGGGTCTTGAATTCCCCTCCCCCGCCCCAATTTGGAGGAGGGGATCTACTCAAGACCCATAAGAGTAAGGCTAGAACTATAGTGAACACGCTCGCGCCAATGATAATTGCCTGTTTCCCTATGACGGTGCTTCTAGTGGGGGTGTACACGGCAGAGTGTGATGGCGCGGCCGCAATTTGAAAAGACAAACATTTTTGTCTTTTCAAGCGCATCTGCATCACATGAGCGGTTCAGCCAATGCGGGCGAACCAGCTTCGTGACGCGTCCGCCACGCTTCCCCATCGCCTCCCTGCTCTCCTGCAGCCAAGTTCACAGAGGCTTAACGCTCCATCGCGCACGGGCACTATAATCCCAGCCTAAGGTGTCTGGGGTTTTTATCATGGTGGAGACTAAAGTGCCTGGGTACACTATGAGATAGGAGGCCTCTAATAACATTCCTCCTGTGCTCCAGGAACCTAACATTGAGAGGACGGTATTGTCCTCCCAATGTATTGTATCCCACAGGGACAGCACAGCATATAAATTACACGTGCTTAGACATTCAATATGTCTTCTAACCACATGACTAGTACCTTTAGAATGTGAAGTTAAGTTAGTGCCTGCGTTCATTTGATGACATGTGCTATCATATTTTTAATATTTGTAGCTTTGTTGAAAACTACTGGAACCCTAGTAGGCAAATCTTCAACTAGATGTTGATTGCAACGAAGAACACTCCATTGTTTATTTAGTTTTTTGGATATGTTGTCTGTTGATGAATTAAATTTAGTTATAAATTTCAGGGAACCAAATGTAGTTAGTTTTTAAATTTCCACCATGAGCTCCAGAGAACATTCCAGACCGATCACCACAGTTCATTTTGGATTTGGATCTAGATTGAAGCAGAAGTTGTCGATCTTGGGCTTAACTTTGTAAAGTGAATACTTGATGACAGAATTACCATACCCTTTAGCCAGGAACCGATTGACCAGCAGCTGAGACTGCTGGTCAAAACGCGATTCCACCGAGCAATTCTTCCTTAGTTGGCAGAACTGGCTCAGTGGAATATTATTGATCCATTTTCTGTAGTGACAGCTTTTGGTTTGCACATAACCGCTTGTTGAAACCTCCTTGAAATGTACATCTCTTTGTATATTGGCTTCTCCATCCACAAAGAGAACAAGATCTAAAACAACCATACATTCTATGTGGATTGAATACAGCAATGGGCTCTCCCGCCCCCCCCCCCCCAGTACAGCCAGTCACTGCCCTCTCCCCCCCCTCCCAACAACCAACCCTCTGCAGCCACCGGCACACCTCCCCCCCCCCCCGCCACCATGCCTGACCTGAAACCACCCCCCAGGTAAGTCTGATTTTTATATATTGTGGTGGGGGGTATTTTTTATATGTATTGGGGGGGGCTGGGCTATTTTATATATGTATTGGGGAGGCTGGGGGTATTTTATATATGTATTGGGGGGGCTGGGGTGCTTTATATATGTATTGGGGGGCTGGGGTATTTTATATATGTATTGGGGGGGCTGGGGTATTTAATATATGTATTGGCGGGGCTGGGGTATTTAATATATGTATTGGTGGGGGTTGGAGTATTTAATATGTATTGCGGGGCTTGGGGTATTTCATATATGTGTTGCGGGGGTTGGGGTATTTAATATATGTGTTGCGGGGGTTGGGGTATTTAATATATGTATTGCAGGGGTTGGGGTATTTAATATATGTATTTCGGGGGTTGGGCTATTTAATATATGTGTGGCGGGGGTTGGGGTATTTTATATATGTATTGCGGGGGTTGGGGTATTTTTATATATGTATTGGGGGAGGTTGGGGTATTTTTTTATATGTATTTGGGGGAGGTTGGGGTATTTTTTTATATGTATTGGGGGGAGGTTGGGGTATTTTTTTATATGTATTGTGAGGGTCTCGCATATTTTAGCATTGTGTCCAGTATTTTTGGACAAGCCACCTGGCAACCCTAGCCTCTGTTCCCCTCCCCAGCCATCCTGCAGCCACTGGCGCCCCCTCCCCCCCCAGTAGCAGCCACCGGCGTCCCCCCCCCCCCAGTAGCAGCCACCGGCGCCCCTCCCCCAGTAGCAGCCACCGGCCCCCTATTCACAAATAAGTGATTTTTATTTGTATTGGGGGTGTATTTTTTATTGGGTGGTTAAGTAAAAGTTGCGCGCTAATTTTTCCGTGGTCGGTGCGCTATGGGTTGGGGAGGGGGGGGGGACCTGCTCCTTCCATTTGTCCCGGGCCCCATGATTTCTGTTGGCGGCCCTGCCAGGGGTGCATATGATTTGGAGTCAGACAGTAATCTCTCTGCTTCCAAAGAGCATTGGTCACGAGTGAGTGTCATCAGAAGATAAATGAAATACCTCCGTTTTGAAAGATTGTTCCCTTAATCGTCTGCCAGTTTTCTTCTCATGGGTGACTCTTCCTGCTCTAGTCCCTCGTTTTCCCTTTTTCTTCTGGTAGGAGTAGTTGAAGAATATTTGCGGTTCCATAATGGATATATTTTCCCGTATCTTGGGGATAACATTTGTGGTGTTTTTCCTTAAAAAAAAATTCTGGTCTATGTTGGGAACGCTGTCCCTTGGGTATAGCCCCGGGATTCCTAAAACTCTGACCTGTTGAAGGCTGCATCTATTATCACCACTGCAATCATCTTATAGGGTAGAGTATCTATTCGATAATAAAACATAATTTTGGGCTACAGGATTGGCAGGTAGAGTCCAATCATGTGTATCCACATAGCCAGGTGTGTGTGTGTGTGTATATATATATATATATTTTTTTTAAAAGAGGAGAGTGCATGCTCCACAGCGTAAATCAGGTAAAAAGGTTTAATCAGACCGACACTTAAAATGACGGCACTCACAAACGCCAATGGTATAAGCGCATAATGAATAATAGATTCGGGAGTCAGCAACTGCAGCCGTCAGGTGGAGAACAGAGCCGGGAACACAGCACTTCTGGGTACAATGATATGGGTCCGTGTGGAAACAAAAGGAGGGACGTGCAACTCAAATCCGCTTCCTCCAGGACCTCAATACCACAGGTAAAGATCCACATGCGTGGTCTTAATCAGCATAATGGCATCACCAACATGAGTCCAAGAACATGAGAAACACAGCCCTACGCATTTTATCACTATTGAGGCAACTTTATCGGGTTAGAATGTGAGTGGGATAATAGCGCTTAAATAGACCAATCGTCAATTAGTAACAGGATATTTAACCCTTCATATGGGGAATGGCATATCAAGCAACTGCTAGGGATGATACATACAAATGCAAACAACACAAACACTGAACAGGGAGGGTATGGGGAAGGACGGGGTTAAAAAGCCCCAAGAGATAATAAAAATAAATATAAAAATAAAAGTATGGAGGTGTCTTTCAACAACTGCTGGGTGCCGCTGCCAGTCTTCAGGAAAAAACCACCTTCCTCTTAATCTGTAGAACGAAAAGAAGACGGCGCGGCTTCCATAGCTTAATACTGTATTTTAATATTAAAAGTAAACACGCATGTGAATTACGAACACTTACAATAAGCAAGATAAAATAAGGCAATGAGTAAAGTCTTGTATTCACCCGATGGAGCCTCTGTGGATAATAGCTGTGTGCAGAGTCCAACACACTCCTGTTGTGGGCGTCAGGGGGGTGCGCGCGCATCCACCCCCTGGTGTTGAATCCCGCGAGAGTATGTGTCCACCGGAGTACAAGGAGCTGACACGGCAGTCAGATTTCCTGCTCCAGGCACCAAACGTAGTAAATAACGGATCGGCTCCAATACGAGCAGTGACAAAACTACTCAAAAATGGATAGTATATGATAAATGTCCAATACTTAGGCTTCCCTACGCGTTTCGTCGCAACATGCCTTTATCCCCTGAGGAAGTCGCATGTTGCGACGAAACGCGTAGGGAAGCCTAAGTATTGGACATTTATCACATACTATCCATTTTTGAGTAGTTTTGTCACTGCTCGATTTGGAGCCAATCCGTTATTTACTACGTTTGGTGCCTGGAGCAGGAAATCTGGCCGGGAGAGTTTGGGGTGAGGGGGGGGTCACGGAGGCCGGGAGAGATTGGGGTGAGGGGGGGTGTTGGATGGCCCGATGGGAGGGGGTGGCGGATGGCCCAATGCGAGGGGGGGGGGCGGTGGCCCGATGGGAGGGGGGGGGCAGATTGCCCGATGGGAGGGGGGGGGCGGATGGCCCGATGGGAGGGGGGGGGATGGCCCGATGGGAGGGAGGGGGGGGGGCGACAGATGGCCCTGCAGGGGCCTGAGGCAGACAGGCGTGGAAGGGGCTGTCTGCCGGAAGGGGGAGGAGTGGAAGCGCTGAGGAGGGAAAGTTGCTGAGAGGCGGGGGAGGAGCGAAGGCACTGCTCAGAGAGCCGGAGGCGGGGTAATCTCCCCCAACAACATGAACCCGCCTCCGGCTTTTTTTTTTTTTTTTTTCTCCAGCGCGAGCGCGGGAAAAACAGCAGCGCGAGCGGGGGAAATTTAAAAAACACACGTGTGCTGCTTGGGCCAATATTTACTCGCCCGGAGGTTAAATCCACACGCCCCGGCGTGTAAATGTATATAATTGTCGAACACTGTGTATATATATATATATATATATATATATATATATATATATATATATATATATATATATATATGAGTAGCCCAAAGCAACACCACTGATTTCTTATCACAGGGAGCCACCTGGTCCAGGAGAAAGTCACTGGTGCAAGAAATGGTCTACAGCCATACGTCATAACAGTTATTGCGCTTATTAATCAGCTCATCTAAGCAACCATGAAGGCATCTATTTTAATTTCCTTGCACCGTAAATTTACAGAGGAAAGTCCCATGAAACTGGGTTTTCTGGTAATATGAAAACATCATTTCTGCAGATAAATAATAACGTAAAGCTTGTTGTGGGTGGAAGTTAGTTGTTTTTTCCCCCCCATGTTTTCTTGTGACTTACCAGTATCAGATAAGGATTGTTTTTTATTCAAATGTTTGTATGGCACAATCTGCTACAGATGTATGAAACGTTTTGTTCTACAGTATAATGGAATTGTTGGTGTCCTCAAGGACCACCAACAGGTCAGGTTTTAAGGATTTCCCTGCTTCGGCACAGGTGGCTCATTGAGCCACCTGTGCTGAAGCAGGGATATCCTTAAAACCTGACCTGTTGGTGGCCCTTGAGCAATGGAGTTGGCCACCCATGGTGTAGAAGATAGAACGTACAGGTGGTCCTCGCTATCTGGCGGTCCGTTATCCATCGAACGGATTGTCCAACGCCAGATCATGCATTCCGCTGAACAGATTATCCGACTTTGACCATGATGATTAAAATTGGGCCCGCAATCCGACGGCGGTTTGCGGGATGGATTCTGACGGATTAACTGGGGACCGCCTGTACCGTGATGTTCACTTCCCTATGGCATTAGCTGCCTCTTTATGGTCCAGTTGATTTCTGGGGACCTTTCTAATTTCCACTGTCTTTCCTGAAGGATATGAAAAATCCTTCATGCTTTTTGTAACTAATGTCCCCAATGGACCAAGGTGAATATTATATTTAACATTGTATCAAGCAATGTTTTGTATACGCATAAATATAAGATAAAAGAAAGAAAACACAGAGCGCACCGAAGATCAGTATTCAAAGATATACTAGAGTAAAAAAGCAAGATATATCCACACTTACAAGTGGGGTAACAAGAATGGATAGAAAGCGACGATCGCCATGAGGTCCTGGATTCTCGGGATGTGAGACGTCACACACCCTCTACATCCCATCCGGTCGGCTGCACAGCTAGGACCCGGTGTTTGTATGCTTCATCCTGAGACACATGAAACCAGGAAGTGTCGACATCCTGATGCACAGCAATGAATTTGCTCCAGCGCACAGAGCCCTGCAGTGGACACTTGCTTGAATCCAGGACCTCATGGCGATCGTCGCTTTCTATCTATTCTTGTTAACCCAATTGTAAGTGTGGATATAGCTTTTTTTTACTCTAATGTATCTTTGAATACTGATCTCCGGTGCGTTCTGTGGTTTTTTTTGCCTTGGAGGTCTCTGGTGCGGGACGCCCATTGGAGCTTTGGAGTGCTCCAGCACAGCAGATGCAAGGAAATCAGACACCACTTTAACTCTTGTAAGCACGAGCGTGACTATCTTTTGCTATAAATACAAGATCTGTTTCATTGGGATGATATTGTGCAAAGAAAAATAGAATATGCACAACTCTCCAGCACTCAGAATATATGTATAATTGATAGGTGTACAGTATAATATAAATGCGGTAAATATAGGAACATAGAAACACACTTACTGTAAATATGAAATTGAAATCCATGCTACAGGGAGTGTATCTAAGTAGTATAATGGGAGTCATTCAAAGACACATGGATCAAGTGTATCTTTTGTACAGAAAAGAGGCTAATTAAAATCCTTGGTGAGAGGGGGGGGGGAGGTTCTCATTATTATTTCCCATGCTACGAAAAAGGTATGTTTTTTGTTGAAGCCGTAGAAGCCATGAGAGACAACAAGGTAAATAATGACAGGCAGGAAATTATAGCAATTTGAGGCAGTACTGTAAGTGAATATGGCTTAAAGAGAGCAGTACAGACTGAAGGGAAACGGTCCTTCGTACAGGAAGTATGCAGAGTTGCAGCAAGGGATTACATTGGAAATCTAAGGAGAGGTCAGAGGGGCTGTAGAGTCTTGAATAGGACGAATACGATTATTTAATTATTACTGGGGGAGAGCAAGTAGAGGGACAGAAGTTAGTGGCTTGGTTGAAGGGAAGAAACCTTGGAGACAGGTAGATAGTTATTTACTTTATAAAGTTGCTTCTAACCACTATACAGTACTTTCTCTCCATTCTCAACATCAATCAAATGCCTGTAAAAAAAAAAAAGCCTGCTCAGATGTGGAAATAAAATACACTGTTGTCAAGATGAAGAGACTTGTTTAAGGGTGCAGATTGTGGAACGTGTGGGTTATACTTGAAGTTCTGATGGCTGGCTAGCTCAGCATTGCCAGCAGCTTATCATGCATCATGCATAGCCTATGACGTTTATAAATGCACTCTTATGTATGTAGGTATGCCAAATAAACCTCTGACATCCATGAAACATTGAATTGCAGATGAATATGTGAACTGTTTTGCATTTTTCTTACTCTCGCTGTTTGTTTGTTTTTTACTCTGAATCTCAAAACAAAATTACTGTACAGCATATACCAGTCAAATGCATATTAGATTATGTCAAACAGCTCATTGTACTGACCATCTGAAACCTTTTTACATGGTCATTTAGCAGGGAAGTCCAGTGATCACCTGCAAATCAATCCAAGCAGAATTATTAATACTTAAAAACGTTGCTTGATTAGTATGCGAAATATGATCTTTAAAAGCCTCATGGTAAGTAAGGACCCAATATATTGTTGCCATTTTATGTATTAAGGATCGCTCACATTTTAGATATAATTGTTACCAATGTCTGGCGTCAACATTGGAGCAAAAAAAATAAAAATCATATATTTAAAAAAAAAAAAAGATTCTCATTAAAAGCACTGGCATTTTTTTTTAACAAAGTGACAGAGAGCGCTTGTTCTACCTGTAGGGTGCTTACCTAGGATAACAAACTTAAATGGAAGCTTACTAAATGCACAATAGTAGGGGGAAGGGGAGAGGTGAAATATCCTTTTGTAAGGTGCACTCCTAATTAACCCAAAATAAGCCGGTATGCAGAAAAATGCTGTGCTATTGATCGTACCGGTTCGTATCTCTCTTGGTACAAATAAATCCTATGTCCTGAGGTATAACAATGGCTAATAGCTTAGTGTGGGAGTAGCATGTTTGGGAACAAATACCTTGATGTATAGGGTATTTGTGGAATCGTGCTAAATACTGTAGTTATAAAATTAACTTTAATAAAATCAATAGAACAGCATTTTTCTGCATACCGGCTTATTTCGGGTTAAATTACAAAGGGATATTTCATCTCTCCCCTCCCCCCTTCCCTTTACTATTGTGCATTTTTTTTTTATCCTTTGATTGTTTTGTTTTTTTGGGGTTTTTTTTTTAAATACACGTTTTGCAGCTGGTAGAGTTTTAGAAATGCATTTAGATTGTAAGCTCTGTAGGGCAGGCACTCATTCTGTAAAGCACAGAGTACATAGGGGGTGCTATGTAGTTCCATACATCCATGTGCACTGTGCATACTGTACATGGCTCACTGCTCATTTACTACTTAACACCATTACAACACTTTGCAATGTACCAGCTGCAGGCGGGGATTATGTGGCTTTTGGAGAGTTTGAGTAGCTATTTCATGTTCAAGCTTTTCGAGAAGAAAATATGTGCTTTTATTTTCTGCTGAAAAGACTCTGATTACCTCGGGGTGGTGGGGGGAGGGATGAAACCCCAAAAATAAGAGTTTCGGGTAAGTTTGGAATATGGGAGCATTTTTTCAAGTATATTCTTATACTGATTTACCTGAAAGAATATGTATTTTTCTTTTGATCTTCAGGATGAATTTGACCCTTTCAAGAGTACAGCTGGGTCTGCCAGAAGAAATCGAAGATAAGAGGCTCATTGAAGATTCTTGTACATTATTTCCCAAGAATTATAATATTGGCAGAGCAGAGGAAGACATTCTATGTTTTGCTTTAGCGACTGTGTATCATTGGTATTGAAAGTGTCCTTTACAGTAAGTTTCTGTAGAAATTGTGCTACAAGGGAGCAACTGAAACATGAAATACTGACCCGAAATATCTAGCAATCCTTTTCAAAGTTGAACATCCTTGGATTGTGTCCTGGATATGCATATTCCTCCCAACTCCCAGCACCAGGCATTGCTTCAGAAATGTTACGTGTTACTTGAAAGAATAGAATAATTTTTCACAGTGATTCAAACTGACTTGGTGATTTATAAAAACGGCACATATTGTATTTCTGGTATGCTTTTAGATTACACAGATAAGTATACAGTCAGTGTAAAAAGTACAAACCTGCAATCATGGTTTAAAGTGGCACCGCATTTTGCCTTGTGTTTGTACAAAGACAAGCACACAGACCTTTTACAGTAAACTTTAGTTAACCAATGCAATTAGGTGGTTGTTTGGTGGAAACCAGACTCTTGCAGTTCCTTCTCCCCACACGTGACACCTCTAATGAAGTGGGCAAAAATTATATATAGTACATATATTTTTTTGTCATTTGCTTCCTCCAAAAAAATTACATTACCCCAAAAGTGAAAATATTACTGATTTGTATCCTGTGAAAAATGTATATTCTTGTTGCTGGTTATAAGTATGTCAAATACCGATTGTCCAACATACTCAGTTTGGATAATGATGACACAATTGCTGACAATTTACATGTAGTTTTTATGATATAGGTTGTAATCACAAAAAAAGGAAAAGCATCTTCTCTTTTTTTTTTTTTTAAGTTAAAAATGTATACTCGTGTGATCACCTGTCCGCAACCTAGCAAGCATGCTACTGCCATAAGTTCACTTTGGTCCTATGTGGGACTGCCCCTCTAAGGAACGCACCGGTGCGGCGCTAATTACTCCACGCACTGTGAGAGGCTTTTAGGGCTGGAAAGTCTTTCATTGCCTGTTGCAGCTGATCTGAAATCCTTAGGCTGCGGTCCCAGTCAGCACTGTAGCACGTGCGGGGGTGGGAGGGCGCATGCACAGAGCTTCATCGCGGTCATGGGAGAGATTGCGACGGGAGGGGGAGTGGCGGGGTTTTGCGGGGGCGTGGCCATGACCTCACGCGGCTGGTTTGCCCTTATTGGCGGAACCGCCGTCAGGGCGTGGCCACTCCGTCGCGAATTCCAAATACAATTTTTTTTTGTATTTGAGAGAACTCGTCGTAGAGCGCAGCAGCACCTTCCACGCAGAGGTAGGGACTGATTGGGGGGCGGTGCTTGTGCTCACGGCGCATGCCGAGGCGTGCGCTGTAGAACGCACTTGGACCGCAGCCTTATGTGGTGAGAAGTCTTCACTACATTGCTTTTGTTGCCTTCCAATGTAATAAATCCTCCCCCCTCTCTCTCCCCCCCCCCCACCCCCTGCATCACCAGGGCTGTTAATTTTACTAATCAAGTGAATAAAAACAGAACCTTTCTGAGATTGGCAAAGCAATTATCTAAGATGCTACATTACAATTTTCTATTCAGAAAAATGTGATCAGCCAGGATACCACAGTATAAGAATACATGTAAATGTGTTGGGATTCTGTTTTGTTTTTTTAATAGACCTCATGCACATGTACAAATTATTCTGCTGCAATTTGCAGGTTTTCTGAAGGCGCGATACACAATTGGTTTAAAAAAAATAATTCTCTGAATGCTATTGGTTATTGAATATAAAATGCATGTTCTGTAAGGCTCTCCTATACATATTCAAATATTGTACAGTTGTTTTTCAGAAACCCATTTCATGCATTATCTTCATTATGGTTACTCATCTGAATGTTCTGAAAACACAGTTACGTACAGCAGGGGTGCACAAACTTTTCTGCTTGCTCTCCTCCCCCCCCCCCCCCCCCGCTCACGCACCCCTCCCCCCCCCTTACCGGCTCCGTAGCATGGCGGTGTCATGTGATGTCACGTTGCCATGGCAACGCGCTAACATTTGACCCCACGTCGTCACTTGACGACGCATTGCGGAAGAGGCGACTGAGACCAGGTAACAGATTTACAGAGGCCTCATGCCTCCCCCGACATTTAATTTAATGCTTCGGGGGAAGAGCGCCGGGCCTCTATAAATGCACGGGGGCCCGCCCGCCTGTTTGCGCACCCCTGATGTACAGTGTAGCCCTATGGTTTTTATGTACCTATTATTCATTAAAGTGTGGTGATTATCGAAAACTACTGCACAGAAACTACCAATGACTTGAATGGGAGTTTCACCGCGGTAGTGCCCCGATCGGCACTCTCCCACCTTAATATCCCAGATAGAGTTATATCGTTCTATATACTTACACTGGAGTTGTTGATGTTGCATAGATTTACAGATTCTGGAAAATGGAAAGATGCGTTTCATTTAGCTAGGGGAGGCAGTGGAGAATTTGTTTGTCTGCCATGATATACTGTGCTCAATTTCCTCCACAGTAGTTTGTCCATTTTCCAAATAAAGGTTAATTTCTTACTTTGTGTTGCAGTTTTTTTTGGGGGGGGGGGGGGGGGTGTCATGCTTTTACAAAAGTCTCACGTGTTTTTGCTTTCCATGATCCACAGTGGAAAGTACACAGCGAGATGAAGCCGATATTCTCCAAAGTGTCATTTGATAAGGTTGAAAAGTCCTCAACAACATTTCAGAAAATTAAACATTGAACTAATGCTGCCGGAGAGGCCTGTAGCACATAACTTGGCAAAGGGGTTAAGAATATATATTGGGGATTAGCAAGCAATTTGTGCTAGGCTCAAATAAAAAGTGAGTTTCAGCTGAGCATGGCTGAGTTTCTGGCTGTTATGGGAAATATCTTTAACAAAATTAATTCACAGACATTGCTTCTAAGTAGCCAGATCTAGGGGGTATCCGACCCTGACCTGTGGATTACAGATGTAGCGGGTTGATTTGGTTTGTATTTTATTTTTAAACACTTGGTTTGATTAGAACAAAGAAGCTGCTTTAGGCAAAATCTCTTTATTTGGTGATTACAATGCAGATTACGGTTTGGGAACTCTTAGATGAAATCCTGTAAACATTAATAACCTAAAAAAAAAAAAAAAAAATCTTGATTTCAGGTATTTTTTTATTTTTTTTTAAGGCCTTTTTGTCCAGGTTAATATGTGTGAAAAGGGATTTGAATGCCAAAGCAACGTTATCATTTGCAAAATTACTGCGGCAACCTATCCAGCACATCCTACCAGACAAAGCAAAGAAGGCTGCTGGTTCTGCATGGCCATTACACACTCTGATTTCTGCAGCCATACACAGTGCTAGGACTTTCTGCATGAAATGTTTTGATGATGTGGGTGATATCCCACTACCCATATGAACAGGGAAGATCTTTATTAATTCAAGACTAGATTTTGGCGGAACTCTGTACAATTTTATTCCAACTTCAGTTCGGACAGACTTGTAGGATATATCGTGCTCTTAAATTGAATGCTTCATTTATCAACCTGGCACGTTATGGTCAGTTTAACAATGTTAAAATTGAGGTCTTTAGTTCTCTGTGCGAGGTATTATTCGAGAAAGTGATAAAGAGATAAGTACATTGAAGGTTGATGTTTTGAGAGAGAATATCATCTTTATCTCCAATTTTTAGCATGTTTCCTAAATGAAGTCTGCGTATAATTTAGAAAGATGGACCTTTAGGGACCATTTCCCATATCATTTCAATTGTTGACTGTTGTGTAGAACAGGGATTTTTTTATACTGCGGATTCCAGGTAGTGTTTAAGGATATTTATGGTTATTCATCAAACACCTAACTCATTTCCTGACGCACTTTCCTCCCAGCCCAGGATTTGTCTATCACTGCTGGAAGTCATGGGATCATCTGTTGCTGTGGAGCCTCTACAGATATATGTATAATATTAGTTGTATGACACCAACAATGTACACAGCGATTTAAATCCTCCCTTTTTAGGCTGTAGTTGTAGTGGGGGCACCTAGCCATGTTTGAGACCATGCAGATACAACCTTGTGGGGGGGGAAAACAACAATTGGAGGTTTTATGCTTTACTGTTGTTATACTGTAGCTCTACCTACCTCTAACGAAAATGTGCTACTTACTGTCTGAGGGACACGATCCTTAGACTGGTCTGCCAGCGAAACAAATCTGATTTCCTGACAATGTTCTGTCATATACAAAACGTCCAATTTTTGTACCTAAAAAATTGCCAATTTTTGTAACTATAAAATGTGTAGCTGAGCTTTCCCGGGTCCTATTGTAATTACAAAATGCACCTTTCGCAAAGCAAGGGCGGCATCCAAAAGATGTAATCTTAAAACATGCAATCTTCGGAGGCCATTTTGGATGGTGAATGGGATGGCTGCATAGTCTGGGAGCTCCATCCTCCTGCACTTTAAAAGCAGCAAAACAGTGAGGAAAAATTACAACTTTCGCCTTCACAACACCCTAGCATGGTATATAAACACTCCAGGATGGACCCTCCATCGACCAAAAGGAAAACAAACACCGATATGAGGAAATATTTGAACCGGGCAGCAGCAAGGGGAGCGGAGGCAGATGCAGCGGCTAGCTCGGTCGCGGGGTCGGACTCCGACAGGGAGGGGGACCCGGCCGAAGTACCAGAACAATTGGCAGTTAGGCGATGTGACTTTGACCGCCTCTATAACGACATGAAGTCCATGTCTCATAAAGAGATACAGGAACTCCGCAAAGAGGTGCAGGGGGTAGGGGAGCGTACTGGGGCTCTTGAGGAAAAAATGGTGGCTGCGACGAAAAACAACAACAAAAATAAGAGATCAACATACCTCCAGTCCCAAATCAACGAACTGGCAGATCGCCAAGAGGATCGCCGGAATAACATTCGGATCCGCGGCATCCCAGAGGAGGTAGAGGATGTGGAGGGCTTTGTCACTAGATGGCTCACGTCCCTGCTCCCGGAGAGGCCAGAATCGGAGCTTATGATGGATCGGTGCCACCGGGCGCTACGGAGCAGACCGGCGGCGTCGGAATCACCCAGAGATGTTATAGCCCGCCTGCACTATTTTAAGGCCAGGGAAGCGGTGTTTCAGAAAACGCGCTCGGAGACCTCCTGTAAGTTTGAAAATGCTGCCCTGCAAATCTTTCAAGATCTGTCCCCGGTCACCCTCGCCAGAAGGCGCAAGTTACAGCCAGTAACGCGGATACTGAGAGAGAGGGCGATCAGGTACAGGTGGACCTTCCCGTTCGGCCTGACGGTCATCAAGAACGGGAGGGCCACCTCCATACGTGAAATTGAGGAGGGTGAGACCTTCCTCCAAAAGCTGGGGATCAAGGAGAGCCCATCCGCAAGTCCCTGCCGAGACCCAGCCCCAGAAGAGGAATGGCAAACGGAGCGGGGCCGCAAAGATAACCGGGACACGGCAAACGCGGACAAAGAATGAAGCGCCGGACCCCAGTGTTGGAGAATTTCCAGTCCCTCAATGTTCCCATGTTCTCATGTTGCCAAGTTCGAATTAAAGTTTCTGCACCCCCCCCCCCCCCCCCGCATGTACCACGGAAGGTCTCCCACACACCCCAGGGAGTAGTAATCTCACACTGCCGGAAGGTCAAGAGAGCGGCTTGAGGCCACACCGGCAGTCGGGCAGCTGAAATAATCAGGACTTACCGGCAGATGAGGCTCCAAACAGTTCGACCCCCCCAGGAAAGGCTGGAACGTAGAGGGAGCAACATGGCTGCGTTGGACGCCATGCGGGAAGAACGCGGATGCAGCAGAGGTGATGGCGGGAGAGCCGAGGGGGAAAGCGCCCGAGCCCAGGCGCAGCCGGCCCCAAAATGGCGAGAACCGGAAGTGCGTCACCGGATGTTCGCCGGCGGCCATCTTGCAGGTGGCGGGGAGCCGACAGGACGTCACTTCCGGGGGACAGAGAAGATAGATGGACCGGAGGGCAATGCCCTAGAGACACAGAACACCGGCGAAATAAGAAATGGCACAAGCCCAGCAGGCGGAAGGGAGAGCACACGAAGGAGGGGGTCAGGGAGGCAGAGTCCGCGCTTGCAAGCGGAGATAGCAGGGCCTGTCCCCGCATAGTCAGAACAGGAGATAGGGACTAGTTAGGGTCAGGGGTCGGGGAGGCACATAAAGACAGCGAGGCTAGACTCCCAGTTGGCCGGCTAGCATCATGACATAGGGCCCATATAGAAAAACCCCGGAAAGGAGGCATGTCTCTGCAAAACGGAGGGGAAAGTAGCTAGAAACAAAGAGTGGAGGCGAGGTATAAGGCCCAGGTAGCAGTGCAGTGGGGGAGCCGAGCCTAAGGGCATGTTTAGGTGAGGATTGCATTAGCCTGGGGGAATAGGGGAGACAGGTACACAACAGGGGGAAGGATCATATGCAGAGGAAGGGGGAGGGACACCAGTTAATGGAGGAGAAAAGCTGTTTAATAAGATTGAATTACAGTTCTGTTTTGCTAGGTAGATTACGTTAAGAGGTGGAGGGGGGGGTGGGGATCCACGCCTGCCATCACCATGGGACTCCGCATGGGCGACTTGGAGCTCAGCCCCTGTTGGCTCATGAAAGTCCTCTCCGGGTCAGCCGAGATGGGCGAGCAGGAAGGGCAGAAGTATGCCCTGGAGGATGCCCAGGCTGAACGCCCGAGAGGGCCAGACTGGGGGATGACGGGAGTTCACTCCCGCACATCCACCAGCATTGCATTATTTGTTGTGTTTCCCTTATGTGTGCTCCTATATTTGTTTCCCTCGGCAGTCCAGGTACCTCAGAACAAAGAGGGAGTCGCAGACATCAAGTTCCTCAAACAGGACAGGCACTCGCAGCCGAGGGGTCCGCTATTCAGAGTCGTCCACAGGTTCGACAAATGGGTAGGAACATAATAATCATTTCCCACAATGTCAAGGGGTTTAACAGCCCGCAAAAAAGAAAACTAGCCATGACAGACTATCGTAGGTCGGACCCTGACATCCTCATGCTCTAGGAGACACACTTCTCAAAGAATAGCTCCCCAAAATACATTGACGGCCGTTATAGACAGTGGTACGCAGCCTCTGCTAACAAGAAGCGAAGAGGGGTGGCAATCCTCATTCACAATCGCCTGCCCCTGACCGTCACACACACTAGGAGAGATAGGAATGGTAGATTCCTGAGTGTGGTGGGGGACATACAGGAGCAGGCTATTACCCTAGCGACAGTGTACGCACCGAGTGAACAGGAAGAGGCCTTTATGACTAAATTTTTCGGTACTCTCAAAAACCTGTCAAGGGGAGGGGTAGTGGTGGGCGGGGACTTCTACCAAACGCTGAACCCGACCCTCGATAGATGTACACCAGGTGGACATAAGAAACCGAGGGCGCGCTCTGCGTGGCTCCAGGGGCTACGGGAGAATAGCCTCTCAGATATTTGGCGAGAACAGCATCAGGGTGAAAAAGGGTTCACCTTCTACTCCCACCCGCACGATAGGTATAGCAGGATAGACAACCTCTTTATGTCTAACAGAATGGTTTCTCAGATCGCCCATACGGGTATCCATGATATTTCATGGTCGGATCATGCGCCTATTGAGCTGCGGTGCTATGACTATAGACTGGACAGACCACGAGCGAATTGGAAACTTAACGAACTTTTTCTTAAAATCCCCGAGATTGAACTAAGCGTGGGAAATAGCATCAGGGATTATTTCAAGGAGAACGCCGGCAGTGTCACTTCACAATCTACCCTTTGGGAGGCCCATAAGGCTACTCTGAGAGGAGTACTCATCGGGCTAGCAAGCAGGCGCAAAAGGGAGAAGGAACAGAAAATTAATCAATTACAAACTGAATTATCCGTCCTGTCCGCCTTACATAAAGATAAGAAACAAGCGGCATCGTTAAAGACACTGCTAGACACCAAAACTAAGCTAAATTTGCTGCTGGCCTCCCGGGCTGAGAGGGAGCTGTCTTGGACTAAGCGGAAATTTTATGAGAAGGCGAACAAGCTGGATACCCCCCTTGCCAGAAAACTCAATCTTAGAGCCCAAAATTTCCACATTCAGGCGATTAGAAACGAAAAGGGTGATCTCACATCAAACCCCAAACTCATAGTAGCTGAATTCAAAAAGTACTATGAAAAACTCTATGATGGGACTAAAGTCACTCAGGGCCCAAATACTAGTAAGCACCTAAAGACATTTCTGGAAGAGGCTAAACTACCTAGCTTAAGCAGAGAGGAGAGGGAGGCGCTACAGGAAGACTTCTCGATGGATGAGCTGACGGAGGTATTAAAGTCACTTTAGGCATCTAAAGCCCCTGGGCCAGATGGCTTCTCTAATCTCTATTATAAAAAATTTAGGAAAATTTTGGCCCCCCAGTTACTAAAACTATATAACACATTTCTAGAGGGTGCCCCTATCCCAGGCCCAATGCTGCAAGCATCCATATCGGTTATCCACAAACAAGGGAAGGACCCAGCAGATTGTAAAAGTTACAGACCCATTTCCCTCATTAATACGGATACTAAGATATTTTCCAAATTATTGGCTAACCGTCTTAACCGGGTTATGCCGAGGCTGGTCCACCCTGATCAAGTAGGGTTCATATGTGGTAGTAATATTGTGGAGAGAATAGAACCCCAATGGAGAGCACTCAGCAGATGCACAATATACAGGGGACAGGAATAGGGGTGTATGCAGTGATGTGTGAAGTGTGCACATTAAAAAACCTTTATTAGAGTCATAACTCAATATTAAAATAGGGACGCTAAGTACCAAAATGATTGAGACTCATATGAGCCAAAAAAGCGCAGCGAAAGTAAAATATATATATACCAGGTCTCGCGTGTAGAGTGTAGGCTAATACCCCTGATGATATGTGCAGGGTAAAGCTAGATGTGTCAAAAACCCACTGGAGTCTATGGCAGTTGTGTTCTGTCACAGACACAGCCACTGGTGGCTATCAAAGTAGAAGCTCTAGGTAGTGGTGTGTGTTTATAATATCAGTCACACGGTATACGCAAGTAGGTATACCAGGTAGGTGTTCATGCGGTATACACGGCTGAGCATATCAGGTAAGTATTTATCCCTCTGTGCTCTCACAAGGGTAGACCATTCAAATTTGAAACTCTAGGTAGTGGTGAGTGTTATTATATATACTGGTCACACGGTATACACAGGTGAGCATATCAGGTAAGTATTTAACCCTATGTGCTCTCACAGGGACAGACCGTGATCCCCAGTAATAAGGGTGGACCAGGTCAGCAGATCGCTGCTGTGTTCCCTGGGTAGTGCTGCTGAATCAGAGTACTGCAGCAATGTTTAAAGCACTCACACACACTCACTAACTACTACCTTATCGCAGATGTCATGGAGAGTACATCTGCTACAGATAAGTAACCGTCGATCCACTGGGTAGAAAAAATAAAAATTGTAGTACACAAGTAGTGTCTACATACACTCAGAACAATAAAAACGTGAGAGGCTGGTAGCATAAAAAGGGCAGAGATCGTGGTAATGCTGAATAGCTATGCACACATAGACTAATGCTCCGTGGCTCAATAGACACACAATATCTGCTCATATAGATTAGTTACAAGCACAATGCTTCAGGCTAGCTCTCTGTTAGGGAGTTAGTATGGGTGCAGGACGCGCTCCGATCACGAGCGTTAGTCCCGCCCCCTTGACGTAATGACGTCACTGCCGACGTACGTTTCGCTTAGGCTAAAGCTTTCTCAAGGCTTGGCGGGGCATAGGTACTACCCCCACCTTTTATGGAGGAGTGTGAGCTCTGATAGGTTACTCTGTTCCCTATTCTTGTATACCAGTTAGGAACTTAGCATACATAAGATGAGGGTTAGGATCAGAGTCCTAAGTATGAATAGACTGCTGCCCCCAGTGTCCATGACGGTATTTGGGAATGTTAAAAGTAAGTTCCTCTGTCTACATAGACTAAATACCGTGCTCATAGGGGCTGCATAGGCTGGCAATTTTAGTACACTCAGGGATGTGGAGGATGACAGCAGAGAGATCTGGGGTAATTATATGCAATGCATGATCACTGGACTATGGAGATGTCCTCATAACATGGCTCATGTGAACCTAGGGGCTACATCTACACTCTATATAAATGGGCTATAAACAAAACCCTCGTTTAGACCCCTTGGGCTCAGGGTCTGTAGGGTGTAGATCGACCGGGACTCTATTTTCAATAACTATTGGTCCCAGTTCCCTTTGCGGATGCCCATGGACAGTTGGTCTATGCCCTTGGAGGTAAGTACCGTGTGGTCACCCCGGTGCTGCTCGTTGACATGCCTCGCCACCGGGGTGTCCACACCATTTCTGATGTTACCCAAATGTTCAAGGACCCTGATCCTGAATGGGCGCCTGGTTTTTCCTATGTATTTCATAGAGCAAACACACTCAGCCATATAGATGACACCTGGGGTTTTGCAATTAATAAACTTGCGTATATTAAATTGACGTGTGTTGTCCCAGTTCTTAAATGTTTTTGCATTCACTATGACCGAGCAGGCTTTGCAATTCTTGCAGCTAAAGTTGCCTGCTGGTCTCGTAGGGAGCCAGGTTTTGTTGACAGGGGCCTCAAAGTGGCTGTTAACCAACCTATCTCGTAAGTTCTTAGACCGACGGCATGTCATTTCTGGGTATGGTTTAAGCACTTCCTTGAGGTCCTCGTCTGCTCTAAGGATGTGCCAATGTCTGTTGAATGCACTCCTTGCTTTGGTCCACTGTTCGTTATATGTGCCTATAAATCTGATCGTCTTTTCAGATGTGATCTCCATTTTTTCTTTCAATAGGTCCACCCTTGGTGTATTTTTGGCTCTTTTATATGCCTTGTGGATCATATTTTTAGAATACCTTCGTTCAAGGAATATGTGGTAGACAGGCGTCAGACAATACTAGTCGGATCATAGATCTAATGGATTTGGCACAGAGGAAAAATATCCCGTCTCTGGTATTGAGTCTGGACGCCGAAAAAGCTTTTGATAGAGTAGATTGGCCCTACATGAAAGCGACGCTTGGGCTTTGGAGAGAGAATGATGGGCGCCATTCTGGCTCTGTATCGGAGTCCGACAGCGAGAGTCAAGCATCAGGGCTTCCCGTCAGAGGAATTCCCGATAAAGAGTATCACCAGACAGGGATGCCCCCTGTCTCCGCTCCTCTTTGCACTTTGCATCGAGCCCTTAGCAGCGCACATCCGGCTTACCAACATAGCAGGAATTCAGATTGGAGAACAGTCACATAAAGTGGCCCTGTATGCAGACAATGTTATTTTAACAATGTCACGGCCCCTCACCTCTCTGCCAAATGTCTTTAGTCTACTAGGGGTATTCAACAAACTGTCCGGGTTCAAAATTAACCAAATTAAATCAGAAGCCCTAAACATAAATTTGCCTAAGCCCACAGCAAAACTATTAGAGATAAATTTCAACTTCAAATGGCAAGCCACACAGATTAAATACCATGGGGTCAATATTACGAGAAACTATAAAGATTTGTACAAGGCAAATTACCCCAGACTAATCAGGACCCTGAAGGAGGATCTCAAACGGTGGTCAGGGAGCGGCATATCCTGGATAGGTAGAATCCAAAGTGTTAAAATTAATTTTCTCCCTAGAATTTTGTACTTATTTCAAACATTACCCATACAGTTGGTAAGAGACGACATCCTCCGGCTGCAGTCCTCTATGGTAAAATTTATCTGGGCTAATAAAACTGCACGTATAAAATTAAATACGTTAGTCCGCCCCACGACTTTGGGGGGGGCTAGGGGTACCCTGCTTGTTCTCGTACTTCAGAGCGGCCCAATTGTCCCAAATTACTCTCTGGCATACTCACCCTAGCCTACGGCATTGGGTAGAACTGGAAAAGGCTTGCTGCGCTCCAGTAGAGCTGCAGGACATAATTTGGCTTCCGAAAAAAAGTGTTCAAGAACATTAGCGAACCGCTTTCCGCGCTGGGCAGCTCGTTGGCGGTATGGGAGAGCAGCAGATATAAATATGCCCTTACAGGGCAGCACTCCTTGTTGACCCCGTTCTTGGGGAACCCTGATTTCGCTCCTGGTCTTTTGAGTAAGGTCTTCACAATCTGGAAACAGGCCTCACGAGGCTCTTACATCTGGAGGGTAGAATATCAATCAAATCTTTTGAACAACTCAAATCCGAAAAAGGTATACCAAACTCAGAATTATTTGCATACCTCCAGATCCGAGCATTTTACAATAAAATCCCAAAACGCCCCAGGCGTACTAATTTCGAGCAGCTATGTACCAGAGGGACAGGTACAAAGAGACTTATATCTGGAGTCTACAGAGAGGTGGTGTGTCCTGCTAAAGACGGTGTTATCAAACTGAATTATAGGACTAGATGGGAGGAGGACTTAGGGGAGACCTTAGAGGACGAGGACTGGGACACTATAGTTCTGGCAGTGGCAAAGCACTCTATCTGCACCACATTGAAGGAGAATGCATATAAGGTCCTCATGAGGTGGTATCTTACCCCGAAAAGATTGGCTAAGTTTGTCAAGGACTACCCCCCCTTGTGCCCAAAACAATGTGGGGAGCAGGCAGACTTGCTGCATATGCTGTGGGGTTTGCACCAAGGTGGCCCCGATATGGGAAGACACTAGAAGCTGGCTGCAGACCCTTTGGACCCCTGGCTGCTCCTGTTGGGAAGGCGCACCAGAGGCCTAAACAGATCTGACCATAAACTGATTGCACATTTTGCCACGGCCCTGAGGTGCGAAATCGCAGCACTGTGGAAGCAACCAGAAGTACCCAACATCCCAAAAATTCGGAACCGAATTTGGTACGTTTGCTGGATGGAACAGCTGACGAGCATGGTAAATGACACCTGCACAAACTTCCTTAAAGTATGGGCTCCATGGCTGGCCCAAACAGACATCCCAGGGATAAATGCCACTACTATATTGCTTTGATAATAAGAAATGCATTCTCCTTGGATAGACCAGAACTGACAATAGGTAGCACAAGACAGGTAGGGCCGACTATAACCGGGCAGGAGCATAGACTAATGAAGCAAATACACACCCGCACAGTTTCCCCATAGGTAGGACCAGTGATATAGACTCCATGAAAGAGAATAGCCAGACTGCAATCCCCCCCCTCCCCCTCTCTTCTTGTAAGTCAGTTTGTCTGTACGTCTCCCCAGTCTGTACAGTTATTATAGTTGTTACCTAAATCAAGTGCGGTGGATACTGATTTCCCAGACAATGGGTTGAAAGATTGTTATATGCATGTATCAAGTGCTTAATAAAAACCTTTGTTGAAAAAAAAAAAAAACCATGCAATCTTCATATGAATTCAGTTGATTTGAAATGTATTGGTGCCTGATTATTCTAAATAACAACACTTTATGTTTATTTGCAAACATACTTTCTAATGTGTCAAATTATCTAATTTTAGAAAAGGATATGGCTTTCTCTGGTGTGATGGCATTACCAGAACGTGTTACTGGCACATTGCATAACGGTGGTGATACTTCACTTAAGTAAGAAACACTGAAGATGTTTAAAGTGACTCACCCATGAATGAAGAGTAGAACAAGTGAAATGCATAGAAATAACTAACATTTTTTTTGTGATTGCGAAGTAATTTTCCTCCTTGAAATGTTTTAATTGAAATCCTGTAGACGTGTTCTGTGATTTTGAGTAATGCTTTAAGGGGACTTTGCTCAGATTAAGAATTGTGGGGGGAAAAGATTAAATGGCAAACCTTGTTGAATTTTTTAATCTAGCACTGATGTCTTGCTATTCTGTTTGCTTGTTGTAAAGACATATGAAGCATCTAATGCCATTAGAATGTCAATAGAATTATACTGTATACTAACAGAGTAGTACCCAGCTCTATTTATGTCCGTAATAGGAATGTACTGTACAAAAGAACTGAATATAAGACTGCTGGATCCTGTTGGAAGCCAAATGAAAATAAATACAAAATAAGTTTTACCCAAGCCACTGAATACGGTTCCCTGCTGAAACTTGGAAAGAAAAGATAAATTATGCATTATTCTCTGAAAGCCTTGAAATCTGATTGAACTTGTGGAGGAATGTCCACCTATTTGTGTTTTCTTTTGTTTACTCGAAGCAATTAACACTAACTATACATCTCATAGGCACTGCAGACACAGGCACATCTCATAGGCACTGCAGACCCATTGCAGACACAGTTACTGTGCCAGAGCACCCTCCTAGTGTCTCTAAGTTCTCCCTATTAACCACTTAGATTGTAAGCTCTTCAGGGCAGGGACTCCTTTTCCTAATGTTGCTTTCATGTATGATGCACCTATACTAAATGCTTTGCTTTTGTAATATATAGTCCACAATGTTTACATTTGTTGTAAGAAAGGCAAGAACATTTGTGACTGAGGAAGGTGTTATTCTAATGTGTTTATATTATGTCATGCCAAATATTTTATAGGATTGTCCAATTAAGAGCCCATAACAGGTGAGGGAAATCCAGTTTAGAATAACCAAGATATGCTGTCAGTTGCTATAGTGTGTGTGTGTGTATGATTGTGTGTGTGTGTCTCACATACTTTGCGCTACCTTATCTGTTTTCATTACCCAAATAAAATGTGTTGTAATACTGATGATACATGGCATAGCAATTTTTTAAACAGTATAGAGATATTGCTTGTAGGCAGATGACCTTTATAAATTACAGCCAATAAAAGCAAAATGTGTTACTTAAAGTGTTCCTCTCGGATAGCATGCTGCTAACAAGTAAAGGGTAGTTTGCAAGGAGACTTTTCAGGTACAGTATATGAGCCTATTCTATCTGAAACTGGAGGTATCCAAATCTCCTTGGATCTGTACATATGGAAAATCTCTCTAAAAGCACCTGTGTCAGGCATTGTAATCCTTAATACTCTCTTATTAATTTGAACTTATTACAACAAGGTTGGGGGACGTAATGAAATGTTTATCTTATTACTACATATGAATTGCATTGTAAACATTTATTGGTCATTGTATTACATCGGATGCAGTCACCGTTAACGAGGATCCTTCTCTATACCTCAGTCAATCATTCTGATTTCACAATAGTCATTTTGCTATGAAATATTGCACTCTAGTGGTTTCGTTGTAATTGAGTACTATGTTATTGTAACGTCTGTATGCCAGTACTGAGGTGGGTAAGGGTATAACACGCACCCACAGCAGTGAGGGCGTGCCCGGAGTGTGGTAAGATGCGTTGCCGGGCCTGGTGAGAAAAGGGTTAACGATATACTTGCTGAGTCCGGGGTGCCAGAAGTCGGAGGGTAATGTCCAAGAGCCATGGGGCTGGAGAAAGCAGCGTAGTGAGGTCCAAAGCAGAGTCCAGGGGTAGAGAGGTACACGTAATCAAACCGAGCCGAGATCAATCCAAGGGTATCCAAACCGGCAGGGACAGGAACAAGAGATGCAACAGAGAACAGAGCTTTGCATAGACACTGCACACAGGAGCCACAGAGAAGCTATGCTGAGCGACGACGGAGAGGGCAGACTGGGGTTATAAAGGAAGGAGGGCCAATGTTAGCAAGGGGTGGAGCAGAGGCCTGTCTGGGTGATCGTACGGATAGGTCCAGGTGAGCAGGGAGGGAGACAGGGGTGTGATTCCTGGTAATGGCCTGCAGCCGATGGGCGGCGCCAGCGGCGCGGAAGGGCTGGTAAGAGGATCGGGTGCGCGCCCTCTGTAAGGCTGCCGTGCGCGTGCCCCGGTCACGTGCTTGCGGATGCGGCGTGCGCCGCGGAGGAACGGCTCGGCGTGGGACAGGTAAGAGGCTGAGGGAGCGGGGAACCGGGGTAGAGTGCCGCAGTAGGGCCAGAGGTGACGGGGACCCGCTGAGAGGCGCGTGTCCCCCGATCCGTTACAGTACACCCCTCCCCTTGAGGATCGGACTCCGGACGATCCTCCCACGGTTTGTGAGGAAATTTCCAACAAAATTGTTTGAGAAGAGCTGGAGCATGAATATGATGACAAGGTACCCAGGAACGTTCCTCCGGGCTATATCCCTTCCAATGAACGAGGAACTGAAGTCTGCCCCTGGACCAACGTGAATCAAGAATGGAATGGACTTCGTATTCCTGTTGTCCTTGTATTGTGACGGGATTAGGTCTCCGAGGACGCTCTGGAAAGTGTACATTTTGGACAAAGGGTTTCAGAAGGGACACGTGAAACACAGAGGGTATCTTCATGGTGGGAGGAAGCGAATGTCGATAAACTACCGGGTTGATCCGTTCAAGGACCTTGAAGGGACCCAAGAATCTAGGAGCCAGCTTCTAGGAAGGAGTTTTGAGCTTGATATTTCTTGAAGATAGCCAAACTGTGTCTCCAGGTTTGAATACTGGACCCACCTGATGTCGCCGATCTGCTTGCATCTTTTGTTTTTGGACGGACCCTTGCAAGGCTCTTTAAATCTTTTTCCAAGAATTTTGTAGATTGGAGACGTGAGTATCCGCTGCAGGAACACCTGAAGGGAGGGAGGAGAGGGGAAGACTGCTGGGATGGTACCCATAGTTAATGAAAAAAGGCGACTCTTGCGTGGACTCATTCTTCAGCGAATTAATAGCGAACTCCGCCCAGGGTAATAGGTCCACCCAATTGTCTTGAGATTCTGACACAAAGCATCTGAGATACTGTTCCAAGGTCTGATTCATTCTCTCCGTCTGGCCGTTGGTTTGCGGGTGGTAACCCGAGGAGAAGAGAAGGGAAATGCCAAGTCTTTGAGAGAACGCTCGCCAAAATTTAGAGATGAATTGAGTACCTCTGTCTGAAACAATGGAAAGTGGCACGCCGTGTAACCTGAAAATTTCTTTCGAAAAAATGTCAGCCAAGGTAACTGAATTGGGGAGACCCTTGAGGGGTATAAAGTGCGTGTGCTTAGAAAACCAGTCCACTACCACGAGGATCGTATTCATCCCCTGAGAATTTGGAAGTTCCACAATAAAGTCCATGGAAATATGCTTCCAAGGCCGTTCCGGAATAGGAATAGGCAGGAGGAGGCCGGAAGGTTTGTTTCAGGCGGACTTGCTCTGAGCACAGACTGGACAAGCTCTGGTAAAAAAATGTTCTTGTTCATTTTAGGCCACCAAAATGTCCGTTTAATAAGATCCACTTTTCTCTTGAAGCCTGGATGACCAGCAGATCTAGAAGAATGCCCCCACTCTAGGATCTTGTGGCGAAAACGTGGAGCAGTGTACAGACGTCCTTCTGGCACCTTAAATCTCCTAGGGATATGAGCCTGGGCTTTATTGATCTCATCCAGGATATCAAAATTATTGGCAGAAATAATATATTTTGCAGGAAGAATCGTCTCAGAAGATTCGGTAGATCCTTCCTCCGTAGAGAATTGGCGAGAAAGAGCATCGGCCTTGATATTCTTGGTACCAGGAATATAAGAAATAGTGTAATTGAAACGAGAGAAAAACAGTGCCCAACGTGCTTGACGGGATCCCAGATGACGAGCCCCCTCAATATATAAGTTGTGATCGGTGAGAATGGCTACTGGCTCTTTGGTACCCTCGAGGAGATGTCTCCATTCCTGCAGAGCTAATTTGATAGCCAAAAGTTCACGGTTCCCAACATCATAAATTCTCTCGGCCGAAGAGAATTTCCTGGAAAAGAATCCACATGGATAGAGTTTTTCTTGTGGAGAAGATCTTTGTGAGAGCACTGCCCCAGCTCCCACATCAGAAGCGTCTACCTCCAGGGTGAAAGAAAGGGATGTATCCAGATGCCGAAGGATGGGGGCGGAGACGAAAGCTCTTTTGAGAATCTCGAAGGCTTTGATGGCTTCAGAAGACCATGCTGTAGGATCAGCACCTTTTTTGGTCAAAGCCGTAATGGGTAAGGCGATAGTGGAGAAATTACGGATGAATTTTCGATAGTAGTTAGAGAAACCAAGGAAACGCTGAACGGCTTTTAGGGAATTCGGCAGCGGCCAATCCAGAACAGACTTCAATTTCTCAGGATCCATGGTGAAACCCTTATTGGAGATTATATAGCTAAGGAAGGCTGTGGAAGAGACATTTCTCCATCTTCGTGTACAGGCTGTTAACACGCAGCCGAGAGAGGACCACCCTGGTGTGACGAATGTGTTCTTCCAGGTTCTTGGAGAAAATGAGGATATCATCTAAATATACGATGACGAAAATTCCCAGAATGTCCCGGAAGATATCATTCATAAATTCTTGGAAGACGGCAGGGGCATTGCAGAGGCCGAACGGCATCACTAGGTATTCATAATGACCCGAACGCGTGTTAAATGCAGTTTTCCATTCGTCACCGTCTCGTATTCGGATGAGATTGTAGGCTCCTCTCAGGTCGAGTTTGGAAAATATAGAGGCTCCCTGGAGCCGGTCAAAGAGTTCCGAAATTAGAGGGAGAGGGTACCGGTTTTTGACTGTAATCTTGTTAAGGCCACGAAAGTCGATACAGGGTCTTAAAGAGCCCTCCTTCTTTTTCACGAAGAAGAAACCGGCCCCGGCGGGGGAGGTGGAATTCCGAATAAACCCTTTCTTAAGATTCTCCTGGATGTATGTCGCCATAGCCTCGGTCTCGGGCACAGATAAGGGATATGCTTTAGACTTGGGGAGTGTGGTTCCAGGAATTAATTCGATGGGACAGTCGTACGAACGATGAGGTCGAAGAACTTCAGCCTGAGTCTTGGTAAAGTCGTGGTATACCTCTGGCAGGGAAGAGAGAGAAGGAATAGACACGTTGAGACCAGCGAGTACGGTAACGGAAGGTGTGACCGTCTTCTCCAAGGTAGGAGCCCACTGGATCGGTAGTTCGTTGGTCCAATCAACACGCGGGTTGTGAAGCTGGAGCCACGGCAATCCCAAAATGACCTGGACAGTAGGGGAGTGGAAGACATCGAAGATGATGACTTCAGAATGACCATCCGCGGTGGTCATGGTGAGAGGAATAGATTCCCAAATAATGAAGGCTGGTTGGAGTGGTCGGTCGTCGATGGGCGACGTCTTCTTGACTAACGGGATTTGATTCTTGCAAGCATAGTCGTGATCCAAAAACTTGCCACCAGACCCGGAGTCGATGAAGGCTTCAACCTCTACCTTGACATTAGGACCCACAAGAGTTATGGGGAGAAGGATTCTCTTCGGTAGCTCTTTCGGGGAAGAGGGGCAAGGAGAAATGGTACCCAGTAGAAGCCCCTCTACCTTTACTGGGCGTTCTCGTTTCCCAGTTTCAGGCGACAGTGGCATAGTTTGTGTTCCGGGGAACCACAGTAGTAGCAGAGACCCTCATCTCGGCGGCGTGTTCTCTCAGTGGCCCGAAGCTGTTGACTACCGATTTGCATCGGTTCGGGAGTGTCCAACGCAGGAAGAGCCAAGGGAGGATACCTAGGAGAAACAGGCAAGGGAGACAGTAAACGAGGGTGCTGGCGCTCGTGGCGTTGCTCTTGAATGCGCTGGTCAATTCGGATGCTGAGGGCAAGGAGATCCTCTAGAGATGAGGGACGAACATGAGCTGCGAGGTCATCCTTGAGGGATTCAGACAAACCCTGCCAGTATGCCACGGCGAGAGCCTCATCGTTCCACTGGGTTTCTGCAGCGATGGTGCGGAACTCCACCGCGTATCTTGCAGCCGGTCTGCGACCCTGGGAGAGATGGAACAAGGAAGAAGCGGCAGTCTCCCTACGTGCTGGTATGTCAAAGACCAGCTGAAATTCTCACCGGAACTTGGGGTAATCTTGGGTTAGGTCTGATCGGTGTTCCCAGAAGGGAGAAGTCCAAGCGAGCGCGTCGCCAGTGAGCAGAGCATAGACGTAGGCCACCTTAGAACGACCTGAGGGAAACCAAGATGGGGACATTTCGAACTGGACGTCACACTGGTTCAAGAATCCCCGGCAAGTAAGGGGGTCTCCGGCATACCGGTTAGGAGGTGGAATACGTGGTTCCAAATTACCCATAGGTAGTGGGGCAGGAGGGGACGGTGCAGCTGGAGATTCCCGCAGGGAGAGTGTAGAAAGTTTTTGCGCCACAGCGGTAACTTGGTCGCTTAAAAATTGCCAGTGATCCATAGTGACACCTTGGCCCACCTCAGGGGGGTCTGCGTTTGTTGGGCTCAGCATAATGTAACGCCTGTATGCCCGCAGACCTGGCCAGTCCTCAGTATTGAGGTGGGTAAGGGTATAACACGCACCCACAGCAGTGTGGTGAGATGCGTTTCCGGGCCTGGCGAGAAAAGGGTTAACGATATACTGAGTCCGGGGTGCCAGAAGCCGGAGGGTAATGTCCAAGAGCCTAGGGTCAGGGGAAGGAGAAAGCAGCGTAGTGTGGTCCAAAGCAGAGTCCAGGGGTAGAGAGGTACACGTAGTCAAACTGAGCCGAGATCAATCCAAGGGTATCCAAACAGGGGCAGGGACAGGAACAAGAGCTGCAACAGAGAACAGAGCTTTGCATAGACAATGCACACAGGAGCCACAGAGAAGCTATTCTGAGCGACGACGGAGAGGGCAGACTGGGTTTATAAAGGAAGGAGGGCCAATGGTAGCAAGGGGTGGAGCGGAGGCCTGTCTGGGTGATCGCAGAGATAGGTCCAGGTGAGCAGGGAGGGAGACAGGGGTGTGATTCCTGGTAATGGCCTGCAGCCGATGGGGGGCGGCGCGGAAGGGCTGGTAAGAGGATCGGGTGCGCGCGCCCTCTGTAAGGCTGCCGTGCGCGCGCCCCAGTCGCGTGCGGATGCGGCGTGCGCCGCGGAGGAACGGCTCGGCGTGGGACAGGTAAAGGGAGCGGGGAACCGGCGTGGGGCCAGAGGTGACGGGGACCCGCTGAGAGGCGCGTGTCCCCCGATCCGTTACAGTTATGCTTTTCAGTACCTCCCTAGATCAGTGGGGAGGCCAGCATGCTGAATTGAACAGGGTTTAAAAAATATATAGATATATATCTACAGTATGGACACAAACCTAACTAATTAGTATCAGTTGTTATTTCACCTGCACTGGGCTATGTATTTTTCAACTTTCAATGCAATAAAATCAGTAGCTTTTTCTTTCAAAGGTTTTCAGTACAAAATGCGATTTGCTCAAAAGTTGTTCTTAATATGAACTGATATGTAGTCATATAACATCTGAATTACATGGCAGTGAAGTCCATTTCGCCCACACAAAATATGCTGTTCGCTATAAAAAATTGCAGAAATGATTCCGTAAAACATTCTGTGGTTGAGGTGTGCAAAATAAAAAGGCTTTAAGCAGCATTCATGGGCTTGGAGGAAGCACTAAAAATAGGCATACTTGGTGTGCTAAATGGTCTATTACTGCCATCAATTCTGTCCCCTCGAAAGGATGTAAAAAATGATGTAATACAGAATTTAGGCATTTACACTTAAATAAAAAAAAAACGTTCAGTCTTTATCCATTTAAAAAAATGGCTACAGAAACATCTTGACCTTAAAAAAAAAAAAGCTCAGAAAGGCATTACAATCCTTGAAATCAACCAATTATGTATATAGTTGTATTTCTTTGCCTGCTACTTATATTAAGAACTCTCTTTAGTAAGGCGATATATATAAAATTGCACAGACAGGGAACACTCACTACATGACCCAACAACTCTCAGAAGCAAAAGTGAACTACTGGTCGTCGGCCACATGTGAATACGGCAGTGCAAATAATACTTTACTGAAAAATAAACTGGTGTTAACAAAGAGTATTGTACCTCCTCATAATCTGTAAAAAATAAATGACATGTAAATAAATGTCAAAGTGCCACATTTTTTTTAGTTGCAGAAGAGCAACTACCATACCCTGTGATGGCAGATACAATAGATTTGTTCAAAAAAAGGTTGGCCATCTTTTTAAATGGGAAAGGTATACAGGGATATACCAAATAAGTATACATGGGAAGGATGTTGATCCAGGGATTAATCCGATTGCCAATTATTGGAGTCAGGAAGGAATGAATTTTTCCCCTTAATGGGGTTTTTTGTTTGCCTTCCTCTGGATCAATGAGTAAGTATAGATATAGGATAAAGTACTGTATCTGTTGTCTAAATTTAGCATAGGTTGAACTTGATGGACGGAAGTCTTTTTTCAACCTCATCTACTATGTAACTATGTAACAGAGGCACTGCACATACGTATAATTGTAGTTAAATGGATAAAGCAAGGATTATGGTGAACTCGAAATGAAACTCACCATATGGGCCCCAATAATGCAATTCTACAAACAAGGAATGGATTGTACATTTAGGATTTGGTAAAGAAATGTATTACTCTAGTCAACACAAAATCTGAAGGAGGTGATCAAAAATGGAAATAAGTCATTAGGACAGGCCAGCGTGGTTTTAGGCGATGTCCCCAGTGGCTGCGCTACAGCGTGCGTGCCACACACCAGAGCACAGCCCTCTATGGGGCAGGCCCCAGTCGGTGTGTGCGCATGCACGCACGCACGCACAAGGCGCGATACACAACTGCCTTGGCCAAAAGACAAGATTTTTGGCGTGGCGGCCGAGCATTGACCACGTCCCGGTGGCGGTTCAGCCAATGAGGACAAAACAGCTTTGTGATGTAACGGCCGCGCCCTTGCCATGCCCCTGCGCATCCCGACCCCCCATCAGATCTCATGCTCTCCACTGCAAGCACAACCGCAGACCACTGGTCGCGACTGATACGGGTGCATGTGCCGCCATACACTCCGGTGCGCGTGCAGCCGTGACCAATGGAGCCGTAGCCTTAGAGTATAATACCAAAGAACTGTTATCTATCAGACAAGACTATGACTATGCAGAAAGTTATTTGAAAAGTGCCATTTTATACTGCATTCATTTATACTGCTATTTGTATTAACGTTTTTTTTTTTTTAGAATTATTATACAGGCATACCCCGCATTAACGTATGCAATGGGTCCAGAGCGTTTATGTAAAGCGAAATAGCACTACCTTTTTTCCACTTATCGATGCTTCGGTACAGGTAGGGAGCCGGTATTGCTGTTCAGGACGTGCTGACAGGCGCATGCGCGAGCTGCCGTTTGCCTATTGGGTGAGGAGAATCAGTGCGTCACTATTACGGTGGTCTGTAGGGCAGAATAAGTGTCCGTACTCGCGAAGCGAGCATACGGACACAAGGGTATGGTGCTATTGAAAATATGTCCTTACTCGCGAGTGTACTTAAAGTGAGTGTCCTTAAACAGGGGTATGTCTGTATTATAGATTATTTATATCACTAAAAATTTTATTACCAATATTATAATTGCTGAATAACATGCCCCAGAAATTGTTTCTATTTTTTAGGGAAATCTGTAAATGGAATTCAAGTGACCCCAGACTCTATTCAGATTGAACTGAGAAAGATTGTGTAATATAAGAAAAATACATTTAAGGGAAATAAATAATTGATTAGTTGGAAAGAACCAGTGAATTGTTTATAGTAAATTTAGGGTACAAGAGGAAGTCTGTCCAAGGTCAAGATAAGAGTATTGGCTTTGTGCCCAGACTTTTCCAAGCATTGTTTAATTGGACCATTGTTTCATGCTAATAAGCTTTGCATAGGTTACTTTAACAGCTAGGATTTCCGTATGACCTATATGAATCTGTTTTTAGAGTAGATACGTCAGAATGTAAAGAATGGACGAACCAACAATCAAGAATGCTTTGTTCTCCGTCCATACAGTAGTATGTTTTAGTTTGGCTCGCACCTGTAGATGAAGCTTTATTGTTATTTTGCCTTACAGTAAATAAATGAACTGCCAAGGAATCTTTTTTCAGATATTTAATTTGACACTGGATAAGAGGAAACACGATTACAAACATAAAGAACTTTCTTCTTCAAAAGAATATTATCATCTTTGATCAATCTTTCATAATATTATTTTCAATGGATTGCGTATATTTTCAGCAGATATGCCGCCTCCTCCTATAAATTATGGTGAGAAGCATGGTTACACAGAGTTAATCATACGGTCCACCCCGAACCCTGCCCCCCACCCCTTTCCCCGGTGCCCCCCTGTCACATGCGGGTGGACGTGTGCTCAGTCGTCCAGCGGCCTGGCGGTGCGCGCACGCTGCGGCTGCTCCCGTTCATCGGGCACTTCAGCCTCCTCCCGACACCAGCTCGTGCCCGCTCCAGGTTGCCGTGCGCCCGCTTCAGGTCGCCGTGCGCCCGGCAGCGTTCTCCCGACACTGGCTCACGCCCGTTCCGGGTTGCCGTGCGCTCTGCGGCCTGCACTGCATGCTCTGCCCCCACACCCGGGACTGACCGGTCAGAGCGCCCGGACAGGAGAGAGGCGCCTTCTGGACCGGTGGGAGCTCGGAGACTGGACAGAGGTGGCTGGTGTCCGCCGGTGGGGGGAAGGGGCGGGTCCTCACTGCAGGTGTTGTTGGTGCCCGAGGACATTTGTGTGTGTGTGTGTGTGTGTGTGTGAGTATGTGTGTATGTGTATGACACTGGGTGTGTGTGTGTGTGTGTGTGTGTGTGTGTATGTGTGTGACACTGTGTGTGTATGTGTGTGACACTGTGTGTGTATGTGTGTGACACTGTGTATGTGTGTGTGTATGTGTCTGACACTGTGTTTGTGGCACTGTGTGTGTCTCACGGTGTGTGTGGCACTGTGTGTGTCTCACGGTGTGTGTGGCACTATGTGCTGCGCGGGGGGGTGACCGGAGCTGCGCAGGGGGTGGGGGAGGACCGGAGCAGCGCAGGGGGGGGAGGACCAGAGCAGCGCAGGGGGGGGGAGGACCGGAGCAGCGCAGGGGGGGGGGACCGGACCTGCGCAGAGGGGGGGAAGGACCACAGCGGCGCATGGGTGGGAGGAGGCAGAGAGAGACGAGGGGAATGTGGGGGTGGAGAGAGGAAGTAGCGGGAGGTTTTGGTCCCGGGCAGCGCCGGGTCTCTCAGCTATTATCTTATAACTGTGCAGTATAAAGTCATAATGAGTATTACAGTACTTCACATTTCTCATGATAGATCTTCTAGATGGGGTTTTCAAGCTTGTTTCTCTCTGGGCACCCATAATCACAGTGCTCAGTTGCTAAGGCACCACTACAAAAGGACAGGATCACAGAAAACACAGGAGAGAAACAGAGAGTCGTTGGAGACAGAGGGGGACAGAGTCACAGAATATACACACAACAGGACAGACAGAACAAATACACACAGGACAAGGACAGACACACAGCCTTGCCTCTCTTCCACACATGCTGCTTCCTCCTCAGTTTAGCCACACACCACAAGCTCTTGACACCTCCTCCTGCTGGGTAATGCAGCCAAGCCGGATGGAGGAAACTGCCAAGCCCCCTAGCGACAGCCCTGGGGGTGAAATCCTGGGGCACCCTTTTGATCCTCTCACAGAACCCAAGGGTGCTGCAGAACAGCGATGGGGAATCGCTATTCAAGATTCTATTCTCCCTGCACTCATTCAGGGCTCTTCAACTAGTTCTCCAAAGTGTCCAGGTCAGAAAACATTTAGGAGTAGATGGGCAACAAGTTTTTTTCAATGTAGTTTAGTTACATTTAAATATTTACAAAATACTATATTTTAACATTTTGCCGTCCGGCTGGCATTGGAAGTTGGGCCCTGCCAACTTCTTTTCCTGGCTGCTGGTCCTTTTGTTGCTGCTGGGCCCAGGCTCTCCTCAGCCGCGGGCCCACTGACACTGTCCCACGCCGAGCCTTTGACACCGGCACGCAGTGGGCCCAGCTTACGATGTGCACCGATGAGAGAGAGGCCCGGCGTAGGACAATGTCAGTGAGGGAGGCCCGCAGCTGGGGAGAGCTAGGGCTCGGCGTCCGGACAAAGCAGTTGACATTTTTGCTAGTTGGAGGGAAATAGAGGAGGCGAAGTGTTAAATGGGGGCTTACAAGACTGCCTACACGGGGAGAGGGGGCAGTCGGCGCTGTAGTCCCAGGCCCAGAGAAACCTGTCTGCAGCCCTGCCTACGCTCATTGCTTTTAGACCCGATATTTTTACTATCCCCCTTTGGGGACTACTAGTTAGTATAAGAGGTCAACAGTCTTAATGGTTACACAGGTTACTCCCCTACCCATCACGTGATGATGCAGAGAGGATAGCCACTCACCAGTAGGTCTTGTGACCTGTGATGTCATCATAAAGAAATGGGAGGGTATATATAGCGCTCCTGAATGTCCTAGAACTAGGTTCCTTGGGAGTGGCAGTTGGAGAGGTCCTCACTGTGAGTCATGTAAATATGTTTGTGTATAGTTATATGTACTAAGGATGTCTTCTCACCTTTATTGTTTTCAGTTAAGGAACGTGCCTCATTCAGTTAGTGCCTATAGTAATGGCCCAAGATTCTTCTCATTCAGGAAGAAGAGTCAACAAAGAGTTGTAGCTCCAGGACATAATCGCATCGCCCCCACTGGCAGGCCCTTAGTAAACTCCAGATTCAATATGCATACACTACCGACACGCTTTATCACTCTGCGACCAGATCCGCAAGCCGGGAAATTTCCCGGCTTGCTAGTGGCCGCCCCTCGGCGTGCCGCGCGTCATAGACGCGCGGTCACGCGTCTTCGGGAGCGTGCGCCCCCTGCACGCGCGTCCAGGGGCTCCCCAAGGGAGCCCTGGTGTCCCGCGATCGCGGGACAGCGGCAGGGGGTTCCGGGGGACCCGGCGGACCCGGCAGCGGTAGGGAGAGCGCCCCGATCGGAGGGCGCTCTTCCGCTGCTTCGGCGCGCGCCCGTCACTCTCGGGCGCGCGCCAGGCTAATGCTGCGGCCAAGAACGGGCAAATGCTCGAATAAACTTGGCCGCAGCAGTATACAAGGTAGGCAGTACACAGAGTGATGGGATACTGATACTTCAACCACAGTAGCCCCTGTGAGATGGGGCACTATTGATGCTATACAGCAGATTGCCAATCTAACCATTTCCAAAGGACACATATATATATATATATATATATATATATATATATATATATATATATACAGTGTTCGACAAACCCGTTCCCCCACTCGCACCTGGCGCGTGGAAATTGGCTCATGGCCAGTAGATTTCCCCTGCTCTGCAAAAAAAAATCCCCTCACCAAAAAAAAAAATCTCTCTAGCTCTGTGGTTCCCAATCTGTGTGCCACATGGCTGGCCTATAGGGACGCCGCAAGTTTGTGTGTGGATTCCCTTTCGCAGCCCATCCGCAGAATCCCTTCCCCCCCTGCTCCTTCCTGTACCGGCAGCCAGGGCAGAGGAGCAGGAAGAGGAAGCCAACTCCCCCCCCCCCCTCGCCTCACTCCGGTGCCTGCTGGAGAGGAAGAGGAAGCTCCCCCCCCCCCACGGCTGCACAAAGCCTCCCTGCAGCAGCACCCTTACCCCTCCACTCCTCTGCTGCAGTTCCCCTGCACTTTACGCCCCTCATGCGTGTGTATATGAGTGTGTGTGTGTGTGTCTGTGTTTGTATGGGAGAGAAAGTGTGTCTGTGTATGGGAGAGAAAGTGAGTGTGTGTGTGCAGGACACCAGAAGTAACCCCCCACCCAGTCACCCAGTCAGTCACCCACCCCCCACCCAGTCAACCCAGTCACCCAGTCAGTCACCCCCCCACCCAGTCACCCAGTCAGTCACCCCACCCCTCCCACCCAGTCAACCACCCACCCCCCCACCCAGTCACCCCACCGCCCCATCCACCCAGTCACCCCACCGCCCCATCCACCCAGCCACCCCACCGCCCCACCCAGTCACAAGTCAGTCACCCCACCCCCCCACCCAATCATTCACCCCACCCCCCCACCCAGTCAGTCACCCCCCCCACCCAGTCAGTCACCACTACCACCCCCCCACCCAGTCAGTCACCCCACCCCCCCACCCAGTCAGCCACCCCACCCAGTCAGTCACCAAGTCAGTCACCCCACCCCCCCACCCAGTCAGTCACCCAGTCAGTCACCCCCCCCCCACCAGTCACCCCACCCCCCCACCCAGTCAGTCACCCAGTCAGTCACCCCCCACCCAGTTACCCCCCCCACCCAGTCAGTCACCCCACCCCCCACCCAGTCACCCCACACCCCCACCCAGTCAGTCACCCGCCACCCAGTCAGTCACCCCACCCCCCACCCAGTCAGTCACCCCCCCCCCCACCCAGTCAGTCACAAGGTCAGTCACCCCACCCAGTCACCCAGTCAGCCCCCCCTCCCCACCCAGTATCTGTCTCCCTCTCTCTCATGCTCTGTCTGTCTCCCTCTCTCTCACACTCTCTCTCTCACACTCTCTGTCTCGGTCTTGCTCTCTCTGTCTATCGCTCTCTCTGTCTCTCGCTCTCTCTGTCTGACGCTCTCTCTGTCTGCCGCTCTCTCTGTCTGACGCTCTCTCTGTCTGACGCTCTCTCTGTCTGACGCTCTCTCTGTCTGACGCTCTCTCTGTCTGACGCTCTCTCTGTACCACGCTCTCTCTGTACCACGCTCTCTCTGTACCACGCTCTCTCTGTACCACGCTCTCTCTGTACCACGCTCTCTCTTTACCACGCTCTCTCTGTCTCACGCTCTATCTGTCTCACGCTCTCTCTGTCTCACGCTCTCTCTGTCTCTGTCATGCTCTCTCTGTCTCTCGCTCTCTCTGTCTCTCGCTCTCTCTCACGCTCTCTCTCACGCTCTCTCTCACGCTCTCTCTCATGCTCTCGCTCTCTTTCGCTCTCTCTCGCTCTCTCTTGCTCTCTCTCGCTCTCTCTCACTCTCTCTCTTGCTCTCTCTCGCTCTCTCTCTTGCTCTCTCTGTCTCTCGCTCTCTCTCTTGCTCTCTCTGTCTGTCGCTCTCTCTCACACTCTCTCTGTCTCACTCTCTGGATATCTTATTTACCCTATGTAGCCCTTTTTGTGAATCCCTGCTTTAAAGGAACTACGGGTGTTGTGTATACCTGTGGGTTCAGGAGCTCTGAGCCTCCGCTGTTGGGGAGCCTGGGGTCATACCCTTACTTATCATGGTGCAGCGCCTCCACTTACCCAGGATCCCCGTATTAGAGAATCTACCCTGAGCAAGAAACATAACAACGGTATTGTGCAACAGGCAACCTTTTACTATTGAGATTAACTAACAGAAGTTTGCAAAGCATACATGACATGTATAAGATCCTTATACTCTACATAACATAACGTAACACACACACAGTGGCTCGGCCACACCTTGCTAGGAATAATGTTCTGTACACAAGTGGCTCTGCCACTCTCCCAAGGAGTATGTCCTGCAACTATTAGCTGTATAGAATAGTGTGATGGCACACTAGTGACCCCAATTAGTCAGTGGGAGGCGGGATCAGCGCCTGATGACCGGTGTAGGTGCACTTGTTGACTACCGATACCTTCCGGTCACTACGGTGACCACACCACTCCACACAGGGTTCCTAGTGTTGCTCCAGCCTTGCGCCGACACTCCGCTATGCTGCGCGGTCTGTCCTCCAGACCAAGATGGCGTCCGCAACTCCGCAGCGGAACCCGCACTAAAGGGATATGTCCCTAACTGCTACGGCCGTCCCTACAAAAGCTGCACCCTACGATGACAGGGGTAATGCTCCTCGGGGCTGGGGAATGTCTCTCACCTAAGCGGAAGGGTCACTGATCCTCCGCTCGCACACACGAGGTTCCGCCACCTTCCTCCTTCACCTCTCACTCCTGTGTCCCACCGCCCACACGCATCATGTCTCTCTATCCAGAGTCTCGCACCCTATTCGTCCTCAGCCTCAGCTGACTCTCCCACAGTTCAGAGTTCAGAGTGCAACCCCCAAAGTCCCTGGTTGCCTTTCGCGCCCTTCCCTCGCGCATGCGCAGCCTGACTATTCACTCAGTGACCTTACTGGCAAAAGAACAGTATGGCGATTCCTTTGTTAGTGACAGCGCGGAACCCTCATATATATGTATACACATCCTTACATTCTCCCCTTTCCGGAATCCAACGTCCCCGCTGGACTACCTAAACAACATATATATGAACTTATTTACACAGCCCTCTCTGTCCTAGATTAGGTTACACATTTCGTTGAACAGTACCACCATAGCTTGCATTCTATGCCGAGCCCACTGCTGAGCCTCATAATGGGGTGCCCCAAATTGATCGTATGCCATTCGCATGGGAGGCTGACTGGTTCTTTGACTTCGCCGAGGTTGATTCTCCTCTGCTTCCTCTGCAGAGTATCCAGTCTCAACTGGTGTTTCCACCTCTACCCTTGAGGGGTTTTCAGCATTAGTACAGTCTCTCTGAGGTGTGAAACATGGGCTTTGTGGATCTAGGGACTGACTCACTGGAGTCAGATTGTCGATGTTCGGGCCAAGAGGCTCTTTACCCGTGGCTCCTTCGGGAGATGCCCCCGCGGCCGGAAGGCCCCTTTGAGAGGTTCCCTCCATCGGATCCTCAGAGGTGGCAAATTTTACAGTCTCTAGGCCATCCTCTGGGTTTTCAACTTCTCCATCTATTGGCGTAGCGGGTAATTCCAACACGTGGGTCCCTACTTGAGGTATGGGAAGTAGGTGATTCCTATGCCACACTTTTACGCGGCCTTCAGAGTCCTTGATCCGATACACAGGAAGGCCAGGCATCTGTGACTCCACCTCGTACACACCTTCCCGCCACCAGTCCGCCAATTTATGTTTCCCAGGAACACCTAAGTTGCGTAAAAGGACCGCATCTTACGGGGTGAATCTCCTTGTGACGTACTTTGTGATCGTAGGGTCTTTTATTTCCCGCATTCAATTGCGCTGCCGTTCGTTCAGCCAATTTATAGGCCTGCTGTAAACTGTCCCTTAGCCGCTGTACATATCGAAAATGCGTTCTGTTGGATACCCCATCGGTAGATATCCGCAGTCGCACATCCACCGGTAACCGGGCTTCTCTTCCGAACATCAAAAAGTACGGGGTGTACCCGGTGGACTCATGCCAGGTACAATTATACGCATGTACCAACGCCTCGACGTGCTTACTCCACTCCGTCTTTTGTGGGCTTGTCAGAGTTCCTAACATATCTAACAAGGTGCGATTGAACCGTTCGGGTAAAGCATCCCCTTCAGGGTGGTACGGGGTAGTACGTGACTTGGCAATGTTCAGTAGTGTGAGCAATTCCTTTATCAGTGTACTCTCAAAGTCCCTGCCTTGATCAGAGTGAAGACGATTTGGTAATCCATAATGAATTATATACTTCTCCCACAGTACTCGGGCCACCGTTACGGCCTTCTGATCTTTCGTAGGGAACGCTTGGGCGTACCTGGTGTAGTGGTCAGTGATCACAAGAACATTACTAACGCCCCGACTGTCGGGCTCGATACAGAGAAAGTCCATACACACCAGATCCATGGGGCCCGAACTTTTCAAGTGTGCCATGGGGGCCGCCCTGGTGGGCAGTGTCTTCCTTTGTAAACAGCGATTACACCTTCGACAATGCTGCTCCACAGACTCCCTCATTCTAGGCCAGTAGAACCTATCCTGTAGTAGCCCAAATGTCTTATCAATGCCCAGGTGGCCATGGTCATCGTGAAGGGCCCGAAGGACTAGGGTCCTCAAGCGTTCCGGTAGAAACAGCTGACGCCGATCGGGATGGTTATGATATGGTATCACCCGATATAACAAACAATTGTCCATTTCGAACTTCCCAAACTCATTCAACAGGAGTTTCACCAAGTTTTTGGGGGCTTGCTTCAGTATAGAAGGGTTATCTTGTTGTACCGCTTGACGGGCCAGCTCCATTATGGGGTCTTGAGTTTGGTAATGCACTAGATCCCTCCACGAGATGATATTATCTTCCGTGATATTCATCCCTTCTCGACCTTGATAGGCTCGAGGTATGGCTCGCGAGTGGCATCCCAAAGAGTCAGCAACCCGTAATTCCGAGAATGCTACCTGGTTGTCGACTACTGCAGCCACGGAGCAGAGAGCACGAATCCCGGGACCCGGTATTTCTTCCCATACTTCCTCATCAGGGGTAGATTGAAGGCCCGGTCGACGAGACAGGGCGTCGGCACCTATGTTGGTGGGTCCAGGTTTGTATTTAAGGTTGGACCTGTAGTTGGCCAGGGCAGCTAACCAACGGTGTCCCGTGGCGTCCAATTTGGCGGACGTATTTATATATGTCATGGGGTTGTTGTCCGTGCGTACTTCGAACTGTACCCCATACAGGTAGTCGTGCAGCTTGTCCACCACGGCCCATTTTAGGGCCAAGAATTCCAGTTTATGGACCGGATAGTTCTGCTCACTAAGTGTCAAGCTTCGGCTCGCATAGGCCACCGGACGTAGCCCAGTCTCATACTTCTGATGCAATACCGCTCCCAGCCCGCTAAGGCTAGCATCGACATGTAGGACATATTCCCGTTCTGGATCCGCATAGGCCAAGACCGGAGCCTGAGTGAGGCTAGTCTTTAAGTTCAGGAAGGCCTGTTCACATTCTGGGGTCCATTTCTCCCCAAAGGGCGTCTGTGCCGTGACTCCCTTTCTCTCAGTTTCTCCTGGATACACCTTTAGAAGATCGTTTAACAGCTTTGCTTTGCTAGAGTAGCCTTCCACGAACCGCCGGTAATAGCCACAAAATCCCAAGAACGACCGCAGTTCCTGAATATTCTGAGGCCTAGGCCAGTTCACCACCGCTTCTATCTTCCCGGGATCGGTGGACACCCCTTCGGCCGATACGATGTGGCCCACATACGTCACGGAGGACCGACAGAATTTACATTTGTCCAGAGACAGTTTGAGGCCCTCCCCCTGAAGTCTATCCAGTACCCTCATTAGTCTCTCGGAGTGTTCTTCTAGAGTCCGCCCGAACACTATAATGTCATCCAGGTACACCAAGCATTCTTGCGGGTTCAGGTCTCCGAGAGTCTTTTCCATTAATCGCTGGAACGTGGCAGGTGCTCCGCAGATCCCTTGCGGCATGCGGGTGAACTGATAAAACCCTAATGGGCAGATGAAGGCCATATTTTCTTGGTCCTCCTGGCCCATGGGTACCTGGTAATACCCTGACCGGAGATCGAGTACGCTGAACCATGTACTTCCCGTCAGAGCGTTCAGTAGGTCTTCGATTCGGGGCAGCGTGTATTGATCGGGAATGGTGCGGGTATTTAGGGTTCTGTAGTCCACGCATAGGCGTACGGTACCGTTCTTTTTGCGGACTACCACGATGGGCGATGCGTAAGGACTTCGTGACCCTTGCACGATCCCAGCCCTCTCCATTTCGGCGAGTAACCTTCTCACTTCGTCTACGTCCCGGGGTGCGAGCCGTCGAGAACGTTCCCGGAAGGGAGTAGCATCACTCATTCGGATGGTGTGGCGGGCACTGCGGCTGCACCCCACATCCATGTCACTGGTGGAGAACACATGTTGGCGCTTTTGTAACTCGATCCGCAGCCTTTCCCTCCACTACTCGGGGAGCGGAGAATCCCCAAAATCAAATTCTAGCCGGGATCCGGAGGTATGACCATAGTTATGGGGTCGCCCCGTTACGCCCTTCTCTTCGGGGGTCACGGGGTATATTCTGCCCAGCGGCTGGCGCCGATCAATGCTCATGGAATATGGGGAGATATTCTGCACGTATACCCAGGTGCGCTCGGGGATTTTTCCAGGCCACTTCTTGACGGAGGCCAACACCTCGTAGCCCAGCCAGTGCTCATCCTGGGCCACACTTTCTAGGGAGAAGAGATGATCCTCCGGGCGTCGGCCCGGGTAATGACATGCGGCAACCATCATTCTTCCTTCCCCCGGGGGAATTTGAGTCAGTCCCCACTCTTGACTATAGAGCATTCCATGCTCTTCTTCAGTCGCGATTTTGCCGCAGACCTCTTGGAGGGCAGGGCAGGCGGCTAGGGCCAGCAGCGGGGCTTCTCCCGCCTCTTGCAAATACATGCGGAACACCGAACGCACAATGTCAGCGTTAGTACCCAAGATGATCGGAGCGCTGGGGTGATCCTGAGGTTCAGGGCACACTAAGGCCTCCACTTCCATGGGATGATGTTTACCAGTGTTCAGTTGGGGGATGTCTAACTGCACCTTTACTACGCCGTCTATGGGGTAATCCTCATGACTCAATCCCCTCAGCCACAAGGCATCCGCAGAGAGTAACGGTAATCGATGTAGGTGTTGATCGTAGAAGGGCCGGTATACGATGGTCACCTGAGATCCCGTGTCCAGCAATGCGGCGGCGTAGATGCCTTCGATAACTACCCGAATAATGGCGACGGGGCCGATTCGGCTGCTTGGGGATGGCGGCGACGCCTCTCCATCCTCCAGGGTCTTGCACGGCATCGACTGCGCGGGCCGGGACGCCGTTTTCCGTAAGGTGGGGCAACGGGCACGCAGATGTCCCATTTTTCCACACGCATAGCACTGCATTTGGCTGATGTAACTCTCGCTTCTCCCGGTTGGTGAACTTCGCCCGGTCGGGAGACGAGGCCGGGGTGTCACTGGTGTGCTGGCATCCTCGGGGTCGGGGTCCCCAGGCTCGGGCACGTCGGCCTTGGTTTCCACTTTCTTGACTTCCTTACCCCCGGCCGGGGGCTTTTTCCCAGGGGCCAGGTCACGTCCTAACAACACCGTCTCGTGCGCTTGGACCCGATCCATTAGGTCGTGAAACGATAAGGCTTGTCCGGGAGTTAGACAGCTACTGACCCGCACCGACACGGGGTGTAGGGGTAAGAGCCCCCTCAACAGCTGAGTGGTGCGCAGTCCATTGGCTTCTATCCTTGGCAACACGCCCTTCCTCACCAGATTCCATAAGTCCAAGTGTATACGCCTGAGGAAGTCGGATACCATTTCCCCTTCCTTCTGGGCTAACGCGTGGAATTTGGCCATCAACGCATAAGTGTCCACCGGAGCCCCATACGCCTTTGTCAGGCAGTAGATGAGATCGGCTGCATCAGCCTCCGGGTTGTCATCTCGGTAGTAGTGCACCATGTGGGACGCGGGGGGCCGTAAGCACTCAACGATGCGTTGTCTTCGGACCGCGTCCGTGCAGGTCCATTCAGGCAGCACCTGTTCTGTGTGATCCAACCAGTCCTCTATTCCTACTTCCCCTTGGGGCGTGGGTTTCTCACCGGAGAAGGCCTTTAACTTCCTATACTGGAGCGACTGGGTTGTGTTGTGGAGAGCGGCTGCTATCGCGGGGATAGAGGTGTCTCCCGGTAAGCCATCCCCGACTGCGGGGTAAGTGTCCAGCCTTGATAGGCTAAGTCGGTTGAGGCCAGACCGCAGGCCTGGCGGGGTGGGCGAGGAGCCTAGGTTCAGGGCTGCTGGCCAGCGAGGTTTCAGGCCACGGTCAGGGGAGTGGTCTGGGCCCCCAGTCGCGGCACCTACTGCGGCTGTATACTCTCTCTGTGGGGTGGAAGTGGCCAGGGGCGCAGGGGTGTCCGCCTGGACTATGGGGCAGCGCACCCCCGGGGCCTCGGGCAGCAGCAGTATACGGGGCAAGGCTTCGGGGCATATATCTTGTTCAGTGGTATACAAGACCCGGCGCCAGGCCTGGTCGCGGTCATAGAAATGGTCTTGTACTTGGGCATTGTCCAGGAGCGGGAGCTTGCGGACCTGCTCGGTCACTGTACCTAACGATTCAAGGGAATCCCGCGCCGCTGGGCCCACTTGCGCACCTCGAGCGCCGAGGGCACCGACATGATGTGGGTTGGTTGCACAATAGAGAAAAAAATGTGGGGGCACCCCAGGTCTAAGTCTCTCAGCAGCGCCTCCAAATGTAGCCCTTTTTGTGAATCCCTGCTTTAAAGGAACTACGGGTGTTGTGTATACCTGTGGGTTCAGGAGCTCTGAGCCTCCGCTGTTGGGGAGCCTGGGGTCATACCCTTACTTATAATGGTGCAGCGCCTCCACTTACCCAGGATCCCCGTATTAGAGAATCTACCCTGAGCAAGAAACATAACAACGGTATTGTGCAACAGGCAACCTTTTACTATTGAGATTAACTAACGGAAGTTTGCAAAGCATACATGACATGTATAAGATCCTTATACTCTACATAACATAACGTAACACACACACAGTGGCTCGGCCACACCTTGCTAGGAATAATGTTCTGTACACATGTGGCTCTGCCACTCTCCCAAGGAGTATGTCCTGCAACTATTAGCTGTATAGAATAGTGTGATGGCACACTAGTGACCCCAATTAGTCAGTGGGAGGCGGGATCAGCGCCTGATGACCGGTGTAGGTGCACTTGTTGACTACCGATACCTTCCGGTCACTACGGTGACCACACCACTCCACACAGGGTTCCTAGTGTTGCTCCAGCCTTGCGCCGACACTCCGCTATGCTGCGCGGTCTGTCCTCCAGACCAAGATGGTGTCCGCAACTCCGCAGCGGAACCCGCACTAACGTCCCTAACTGCTACGGCCGTCCCTACAAAAGCTGCACCCTACGATGACAGGGGTAATGCTCCTCGGGGCTGGGGAATGTCTCTCACCTAAGCGGAAGGGTCACTGATCATCCGCTCGCACACACGAGGTTCCGCCACCTTCCTCCTTCACCTCTCACTCCTGTGTCCCACCGCCCACACGCATCCTGTCTCTCTATCCAGAGTCTCGCACCCTATTCGTCCTCAGCCTCAGCTGACTCTCCCACAGTTCAGAGTTCAGAGTGCAACCCCCAAAGTCCCTCCAGATTGGTTGCCTTTCGCGCGCTTCCCTCGCGCATGCGCAGCCTGACTATTCACTCAGTGACCTTACTGGCAAAAGAACAGTATGGCGATTCCTTTGTTAGTGACAGCACGGAACCCTCATATATATGTATACACATCCTTACACCTATATATCTTAACTGCCCTATACCTACAGGGAAATAACCTATACTGCTTTCTTCCAGATCTGACTCAAACTTCACATGGGAGACATCGGAATACCCCCTAACCCAGAAGACAGGTAGGGAACATCTCCCCTCCAAATTATAAAATTGCGGGAATGAGGGTACCTGGACATTGAGGGACTGCGGATCAGGTAAGATCCCAGGTGGGATTGCTGCTTTAAGTAGAAGTTGAAATCCAAGGATTCCTGCGGTGCACAGCCAAGTAGCGTAGGGGACCAGCAAGGTGTGGGTTAAAAATATATATTTATTGGTACAACATGGTATAGGGGACACACACTCTGACGCGTTTCGGACTGGTATAGTCCTTAGTCATAGAGCTGATTCGCACCATTCATCCCCACTGTTTTAAAGAGCTAAGCCCGCCCCCCTACGTCATCGCGCTTCCCGTTTTTGGCGCGAAAATCACCGAAGTATGACCTGATTGGCTGCTACTCCCAGCGAATGGGATAGCTCGCTGCCATGGGTATGTATCGAGAGGAGGGGAATGACGTGCGTCTAGCATCAGCGCGCAGACCCCTCTGCTGATACATGCAGCATCGTTGCTAAGTGATGTTCTCAAACAATAACATTGAGCCATCTATCCCAATGTATGATACATTGCTATGCATTGCTGTGCGAGCTGACAAGGGGGGAAGGGAGGAAGGGGGGGGGGTACAAAAAAAACATGTGGGGATGAAGAAAAAAGATAAAATTGACATGATAAAAACATGTTAAATTGAAAACAAAAAAAACATATATAACATACAAAGACAATTAAACATTATATAGCGAATCTAAAACCTGAAATGGAGGTGACATGTATAGGTAGAGGACAAAAGTTATTCTACAATATTTTCCATATAAACATATTCAATTTATATTCGAGAGAACAATTGACGTATGTACTAATACATTTTTACCTGTTATAATATATAAGGAAACATGTATTGCACTTGTCTGTAGACATTGTGCAGTGCATAATATAAGGGTATTAATTGAGACAATTATTGTCTGAATGTGCGAACAATACACCAGGTCTCAAACGCAAGTTAATCATATATATTGAATGGAAAAACAGTGGATACTGAGTATTATATTATCAGTTGTCTTCAACAATAAATGATAACTAAATTTGATTAAACAAAAGCTTGTTGGATTTTGTGGATTTTTTTGGACCAAACATAAGGCAAGTCAAACAAAAGATTGGGCTCACTAATTGGTTTGAATCAGTTTAGAAAGTGTTTAAGCTCCCAATCTTGATTCATGCCCCTGGGTGCCAGTGTCCCAAGGGCATAAATCCAGAACATCTCCCTGCGGTTCAATGATGCCTCCCTGTGTCCTCCTCTAGGATGTATAGAGATGTTCTCAATGGCGCTATACGTAAGTGTTTTAATAGATCCTGAGGGACATATGTTAAAATGGCGCGCTACAGAAAAGCGTTCATCACGGTTCTTGATACTGCGGATGTGCTCTGTAATTCTGATTTTCAGTGCCCTAATGGTCCTGCCTATATAGCCACTACCACATGCACATTTCAGTATGTAAATTACAAAGTTAGTATTGCATGTCATAAATGACTCTAACCGGTGAACATGACCAGTGTGAATGGCTCTTACTGATTTTAATGGTTCAGCATACCTACATAGATTACATTGGCCACATTTAAAGAATCCCTTAGGTAGATGTTTAGTGTTTTTAACCTTAGAGTCAAACAGTAAAGTTGTTCGGTCCGTTGCTCTCGCTTTGGTCAGAGCTTCCTCTATCTCGGTTCTGTGGTAACCCCTGTCACAAAAGCGTTGTGCCATCTGTTGCAGTGATTTTTCCACCTCGGTGGGATCACTTGTAATCCTTTTGACCCGTAGCATCTGTGAGTATGGTAATCCATTTTTCAGTGATATTGGGTGATGACTTGTAGCATACAGCGAGGTGTTTTTATCCGTATTTTTCTGAAAGATTCTGGTGGCCAATGTGCCGTTAACCTTGTATACATCCAATACAAGAAATAATGGGGAAGAGCGCATCAATGTTATCAGTACATTTTCCACAGCCTCTAACCTCATCAAACGGAGTATACACAAGAATTGGCACATTTTAACTAATGATGCCAAAATAGGACACCTCTGCAAAGATCCACCCGTCTCTGCTACCGCAGAGGACGGAACTTAGGAGACACCCTTACATAGGCGTACCCGGTGACTAAATATGCACCAACCACCACATGGCTGTCAAGAAAACCTGGAGCTTTCCACTGCCATGGCTGCATTAATTGCCAGTTTATGCAAACCGGACTGAGTTTTGCTCATCCCCACAATGGTAATGCTATCAAAATCAGGAACTGTAGCCATAGAATAAAAGCATGGTATGAGCGAACTCATGCGCCAACATGAAACTCCAAACTGTTGTCTGCTAGCTCCATCATGTGATGTATCCCTTTGGAACTCCACTGCTGGTGTCACCGTGTATGAGGTCCTCCAGCAACCCTGATGTACAGTATTTTTGTTCCTAGTTTGAAGGTTCCCAATTCACGATGGCAATGGCAGTAATCTTCCTCTCCGGCGTCAGGACTGGCACTCGCACCACGTGACCCTACGCGTTTCTTCCGGCAAGGCGGATTTCATCAGGGGAATCCCCTTTTTCCCCAGATATCACACTAGGATCAGGCACTTTTTTCTCTCTCCTCTCTCCTCTCTCTCGTTTTTTTTTTTAGCTATTTGAAACAGAATGATTTTAATTTATAGTTTAATTAGTCTCATATGGATTTTCTGGATCTTAGCCTGTTAATAGCGAATAGTGTGGTTAAGAGTAAAATCTTCTTTGAAACGATTGACCGCAACAATTTTGTGTTAAAAGTCCAGCTTTCACCATAAATCTTGGGTTAACAGTATACCATTTGGGGAGTTTAGACGTATCTGTGCTGAAGCAGGGATATCTTTAAAATCTGACATGTTGGGGGGTCTTAAGGACTGAACTTGAGAACCGCTGATCCCTGTTGTATAGATTTTGAAACTTTTAATCAACTAGCATCGGTTCTTGAATAGAGATTTATAGATGGGGATTATAAATCAGAGAATTTAAAAATAAGCATAGTATTTCCCTTCATTTTCCAAGGAAACATAACTCTGACCCATCAGGATTAACATTTTAGGAAAAGACCAGGAGAAATATAACTAGAACATTTTGGATTTGTAAACTAAGAACTTTACAACTGAATGGATTAAATATTGATATGTCATGATTCCCTCCCAGAAAACACATACAAACTGGCGCCTTAACGATACAGCCCAAGCAAATGTCCAAATGCACTAGTAAGTAGGTGGCATGTAGTCCTTAAAGGATGATCCAATCATATGCACCTGGACTGGCTTGCGGACTTTGTGGATGGCGCCACGTGATATGTGAAATCAAACACAAAGAAAAATCATAGTGTATACTGCTAGTTAAAATTACATATAACATAAAAAACATACACACATAGAACTCCAATGACAAACATCAACAAAAAACACAAACAGAAGCTAAATGAACAATTAAACTAATTTATTAAAAATACTGAAAACATATATAATATATGGAATATATGGAATATATATATTCCACGACCACCGTCCAGCGAGTCTAGGGGACTGTGCCAGCTTCCTTAGCTGGGAAGAGATTTCTCTCTCCCCCTTCTCTAGGGAAAGCAGTCACTTTCTGACTTTTAAAACTCCATGTATAATCAGGAGTCCAGCCTGCTCAATTAGTTTGCAGCTGCTGCTATCTTCTGTAGGGGAGATTAACTCTATATATATATATATATATTGATTATACTAAAACATAAAGAGCCGAGATAAGCACTCCGGTATATCACAAAATACAAATATAATTTATTAGAAAATCAAAATAATCATAAAAACAAGCTACACTTCTATGTAATCCACCCCAAATAAATTCATGAAAAAAAGCAGGTAATTCAAGGCAGAATACGCAATGGGGAAGGGCGGAACTGTCAATATCTGTTCCCCGGTCTTTCAATGCAAAATTTGTTCCGCAGTGTAAAATCCGTCGACAGATTGTCTCAGTTTCAATCCGTACGGATTAATCCAATTGGAATGAATACAATCTGTATGGATTTTTAGCAATCCAATTCCCGGATTCCACAATCCATTGCCAGATTGTTAAAAATCTCACCACGGATTATTAATCCGCGTTGTGGATTGTCAGTGATAAAACAATTATCTGGAAAAGATGAATCACCCTTTTTGAGACTGATCCACAGAAATTCGTGGACCAAATGAACCGGACGATCTGAGACGGATCCAAATTCGCAAAAACATTTCGCCCATCTCTAAGGGCTTATATAGAGCATGCGGCCATGCTTGCCTATCCGAACACGCGTGCACGTGCTGCATGCTTTTCATAAATATAGTTAGAGGGGCAGTATACTGGGAAGGTACAGTGTTTGTGTGTGTGTGTGTGTGTGTGTGTGTGTGTGTGTGTGTGTGTGTGTGTGTGTGTGTGTGTGTGTGTGTGTGTGTGTGTGTGTGTGTGTGTGTGTGTGTGTGTGTGTGTGTGTGTAATTTATTATTTATTTAAAAAAAAAAAACAATTGGTAAAAATAAAATATTTATTAAGTTTGTGCAGACTCACAAATACATACACAAACATATACATACACACACATGCATACATATATACACACACACATATCTCATCACCTTGAGAAAGGTCCCGTGTGGAGGACCGAAACGTTGGTTTATATGTCACACTAAATACAATTTTTTTTGGAGTGCTGCCTCTGATATTCGTTCAAACGGTATCGTATTGCTTATACACACACATATACATACATTTAGCGCCGGTCGCGGCACGAAAAGATTATTTTCTCCATCTTCCCCGCTCCCTGTCGGCTCCCCTCTCCGTGCCGTGCACGCGCGCGGTCCTCGTATAGAAGGGCTGACTCACGTCAGCCAACTAAAATTGCGCGCGCGCGCCCGGCGTAGCGCGTGCCCGGCACTATAGAACGTGCCTTATAAGAACAACGCTAGATCTAATCTCTACAGACATATGGTAATAAAAAATGTATCACGACTGGTCACATATGAAAAGTCCCCTAAACTGCCTTAATATCTATGCATCCTTCTGTATGATGGAACAAGTACTGTCTGCTGGAGATAAAGGCAAAAAGAATGACAAAAAAGTAATCGCAATATATACACACAGATCAAATAAAGTTCCCCCCCCCAAATAGAGAAAATAAAGAGAATAAAGAGAAAAAAGAACAGTCCTTCACATACCGAACAAAAGAAAAATAAGTCGTGGTTGGAGACCACATGCTGGGGGAGAAATTGCCCCATTGTTCCACACTGCGGATTAAGCTGGGGCTTTACAAATAAACAATAATTATAGTCACTAACTAGAATCCAAACCGGACAAAGGAACCTCCAGGTATAAAAAAAAAAAAACTGAACATTCTGACTGCCGCGGGTTAAAAAAAGAAATTAAATATATATTACATTCAAATGTTTGAATATAAAAAATGAATAGTTGTGCACCCAGGGGAATAAAAAAAGGTATACAAAACTAGTACAATTGTAAGCAATAAAAAAGTGCTTTGGCCAAAGGGTTAAACTAAATGACCCTTTTTTCAATATATATGTGTGTGTGTGTGTGTGTGTGTGTGTGTGTGTGTGTGTGTGTGTGTTTATGTATTTCACTGTTTTTTATTTGTCATATTGGAGCTCTGGGATCCCTATGTGTTTTGATTTTTGTATTATACAGTGCCACGCTCAGTAGCACTCCTTTTGACACACACACACACACACACACACACACACACACACACACACACACACACACACACACACACACACACACACACACACACACACACACACACACACACACACACACACACACACACACACACACACACACACACACACACACACACACATATTGTGGTAATATTTGGGGTTTATATGAGCTTACTGGATATCTGTGTATTTATAAAAAAAAGTGGTACTAAGGTATCACCTTAGTGCCTAGTATGCCAAGGTCACCTGCATGACAGTCTCTCTTGGGTCTTTTCATGCCAATGAAAAAAAAACAAATAACATTTACCAACAAATAGGCATTCCAGTTAAAACCTTATACCCAGAGTATCTTACATGCAGACAGGCAAGATAATGTATGTGCTGAGATGCTGCTGGATGTTAGACTGATTGTATTTCTTGGCAGGGAATAGGAGGTGGGGAGGTAGGAATAAAGATAAAGTGTGAGTAATCAGGCACGTCAGAATGGGAAATGAGATTCAGCCCAATGAGCTAGGATTTTCCTCAGCAGCCAGTGTGGGATCAGTGCTTGCATATTACAGTATATATAAATGTGCTGTTAGGGGACCTGGAAGAAAACAGAAGAACGGTGTCTGAATGTCAGGGCTGTCTGAGCAGTGAACGTAGGTGACATCTGTTGCTCTTCTGTGAAAAAACTATCATCTCATCGGTCATTAAGAAAATGGGTGAGACATTCATGCAGTCAAGGCTCTTTCTACTTTGTTATTCTCCCCTGGAATAAACACACAGCATTTTCATGCCCCTCATAGTCACTAATGGAAGGAGCTCATTAGAAGTGATGTCTCATCTGATTTGGCTGTTTCTCCTGTGCTTGACCAGCGTGCTGAAAAGATCAGAAAGTTTGCAGTACAACACAAGTTTGAAGGAAACCTTCCAAATCCCTAACATCACCGGCTTCTTCTGGAATAATTACAGCCTGACAGACTGGCAGAGCTTTGTGGGCAGGAGGAGATATGGAGCAGAATCCCAAAACCCGATGGTGAAAGCCCTGCTGATTGTGGCGTACTCCTTTATTATAGTCTTCTCGCTTTTTGGGAATGTCTTGGTCTGTCACGTCGTCATCAAAAACAAACGGATGCATTCTGCCACCAGCCTGTTCATAGTCAACCTGGCAGTGGCTGACATTCTCATCACCCTGCTCAACACTCCATTCACATTGGTAAGGACATGACTGGAATCTCACTGCATAGCTGGGTGCACTGATTTCTTTACCAAATGTTTTACCAGGAAAAATACATTGAGAGTTACCTGTAAGCAGAGCACAGTTATATGGCAGAGAACTAAACATAGGCTGCCAACTTTATAGCCACAGTGGCACTTAGCAACTTATAAGGAAGTCGCAATAAAGTGGAAGCACTTTTCCCCTATTATTTGAATGGTTGTTTCATCATTTAAAGTCGGTGTATTGGCTTTTAGGTCTCAAAATGTAACTGTGAAAAAGCCTTATAATAAATGTTACAAAGTGTAACTGCAAAAGCCTTATCATAAATGTTACTATGTATTATAGTAATTTAGTATTTAGAACTTTAAGCAGTTGTTCTCTAATCTCTCCTCGGGGGTCACTTTCATTGGCACACAGGTAAATGTGCATATGAATAAAATACTCATGGGTTACCCCAAAAATGCAGTTTGCCCACGGGCACCCAGCGGACAGGTCTGAGAATCCCTGCATTAGGGGATACTTAAAGTTTCTAAGTGAGGATATAATGGTGCAGCATTTCACCATTTACAGTGGATAAGAGTTGAGTTTAAAACAGGGATTTATTTAGCACACCACGGTTTAATAGGAGCTGCAAAAATATTCTACTATCAAAATGTAAAGGAAACAGAAAACGGCAGGATTTCACATTGAAATATGTCATCAGTTTAGGGCGAAGGTGCGGCTCAGTGTGTAAAGACACTGACTGGCACTGAGTTTGGGCAGGGGAGCCTGGTTCAATTCCTGTGTCGGCTCCTTGTGACCTTAGGCAAGTCACTTTATCTCCCTGTGCCTCAGGAACTTAAAAAACAGAGATTGTAAGCTCCACGGGGCAGGGACCTGTGCCTGCAAAATGTCTCTGTAAAGCGCTGCGTAAAAACTTGCAGCACTATACAAGAACATGCTAAAAAAAAAAAATCCGTTTGAAAATACAGAGTAAAAGTAATATGTGCAAAAGGGTTTGAAGTAAAGGTTTATATTGGCAGCTAGACGAGGCTTTGCTGCCGAAATAGTCATCAGAATGCTGGACTTGTTTCCCCAGAATGAAAATGCAAGTTCATAGAGGGAATTTAAAACCGAATTATACAGGCTCTTTAAACAATGGCATATGTAGATATTGGGAAATCACGTTCACAATTAAACGTGCTCCTTATAGATATGCAACGAATATATACAATTTCCCCGTGCAAAAAAAATAAATGCATTAATATCTTTTCTTCTGGATCATTATGTATATCTTTATTTATATACCGCCCACAGTCTACTCAGCACTGTACAAAAGAGACAATACAATACAGGGAATTATTACAATAAGTGCAACAAACAAAATCAGTCAATAGGAAAGGAAATCCCTGCAGTTTACAATCTGAGCAGCATATTAGGAGATTTACAGAGATTATGGCTGTATATTTACTGGCTGCTGTTAAGGGATCCCCCCCCCCCCCCACCCTTCAATGTAGCTGGTTATTTGCCAGAGGAGCCTGCAATGCATAGTAAAGCAGTGGTTTGCCAGTTCTGGCAGGGAGAGGGTTAATATAAGACTTATAGACCTGAAGAAGAGAGTTAAGCTCTGGGAAGCAAGTCTTATAAATATATTCTGTTAGTCAAAACTAGAAATATGGTCCACCTTTATTATGGAAATACTCAGCTTTGCATAAATATTAAGACTGAGCTTGACACAACTTGAGTTTTCTTTCAGTGAAATATACTTATTAAGTATGAATACTGCACAATTCTATTCCAATTCTATAGCCGCAGGCTAGTTTCTTTTACAATGATCTTTACAGCTCCAAAATATCAAACTCATGCTGTACCATGTAATTCTGCATAACTTTATTACATTTTTGATGTATTTATAGAAAACCCTTCAGTGCTGAAACAGCAAAGCAGCATCACAATTATTAAAACGTTGCTTGAAGAGTGAATGCTGTATAGTTGCAAATGCAAAGTTACTGTTTTATTTAGCAATATTGTGTCATAAGACATAGCGTGTTACAGCTCATTGACTTGAAGGGATTGTAAGGTGTCTTCCTTCCAGTGCCGGAAGGTGCCTTATGGCAGAAGAGTGTTTAGTAAATAGGTTTTATAATCTACTCAAAAAATACAACCCTGTACAAAACAACATGTGATTCCTTGTCTGTGATGTTTCGGCTATCACTAGGTTCCTATCTGAACTGTATTGGGAATTGATACAAAACATAGGAAATGGGCATTGTGATAAGTTCACGCAATATCTGAGTCAATGTCCCATACCGTCAGTGTTATACTTTGCATCAACATTAAGCGATTTATAGTGTTGTCTTAGGAGCAGTTTGGGAAGCTGTGGCTCGTCACAATTGTGTTGTGGGTTGTATCTATGTTTGGATAACTGCTGCTACAGTATGTTCCTTTCTCTGTGTCATTTAAACCCACCTCTTCACCGAAATGTTAATTGTCAGATGTAAGGCTTCAAATAACGTTTCATGCAAATCGGTGCAAAAGGAAAGTCTCACACTGTTCTATGAAGCAAATTGCATCATATTGATACATATCCTCACTGTCCTTAATGTTCTGTATTTGAAAGACCACCTGTTGAACCACCCTGGTTGTTCTGCATATGCTAAAACTTGTTCTGTAGTTAAAATTCCTCTGAGCAGAGTCTTTCAAGCTTAACTGTTGAGTGTGGCATATGTTGACGACCCTAGCAGGGAGCAGAGACACATTGTACAGTATATGCACAGTCTGTTATAATGAACCTCCCCAGCAAGTGTTACACAGCAAAAACAGCCTTCCCTGAGTCCTTGAAAGGATTTGACTGTGCAGCATTGCTACTTTTTATTTCCACAAATCTGAAGGAATTGTTGTTATTGTATGTAATGCACCCTTTGTATTTCCTCTTGGACAGGGGATATACGTCAATTAATGCTGTGCTATTGAATATCTTGACTATGAAGAACATCATCCAGTAAAAATCTGTTCTCTCCCAAGACTCCTCGGGCTCTCCATTTATACATGACTTTCAATCCATTAACCCTTATTCTGTACTTTGGCAACCCCAATCTTTTATCCCTGGTAACAACCTCCCAATTCATATTGTCATGGAAGACCAGAACTTAACCAAGGGACCAAGATACCAGACAGGACAAAGCAGTTCAATAAATAATTTTTATTCCAGCCAGAGCCAGCAAGCGCAATATTAAGACAATCTCACCAAAAAAAAGGGTCATGGGGGCGGGGAGGTGGTTAATCCTAGCTGGGTAGGTGCTGAGCTTATCCAGGGCTTGCTTCTGTTCTCCGATGAGCTAGGGACAGTCCAGACCTCTCGGGTACAATTTAGGGCAGAACATTTTCAAAAGTCCAACTGAAAAGTCCCACTCTTCACTTCTCCGGCACAGCTACAGTCTCATAGCAAAAAGCACTTTTGAATTTTCCACTGGCCAGGCTCTCTGCCTCATTTTCGGATGTCTCCGGCACAGCCTCGGAGCACAACGCTTGGTTCATCTGCGTTGCAGGATCAGATGGAACTGGGGAGCGCTGATCGGGTTCCCCCTTTCTTGTTTCCCCGCTACCATACTGTAGGTAAGCATGGTAGAGGGCCTGGTAACCAATGTCAGTGCAGATGTTGCTCAGGGACCAATCAGGAGGCGAGGGCTCATCTGCATTGGCCAATCAGGGCTACGGGCAGGCTTAGAGAGTTAAAGGGCTCGTGGAGGGAAATATAAATGGCAAAATGGGATTAGTTGCTACCAGAGGGACTCGGCAACGGCTTCTCCTAGTCGATAGGATATCTCCCGCTGGGTTTCCACCACTCTGGCTGGGGAGACAACCATTTGTTCTGCTTTTGAGGTGGATGGGCCCCTAGCCCGATCTCCGCCCCTAGACACTTTCTCGTTTGTCCCCTGCCCCTCTCCACCCCTCCAGTCCCAGCAGCAGACATTTACTCTGCACAAAGGGTTTCTCAGCCCTGCATGTCCAGAGCACAAAACACATTTTTATACTTGCAATACCTTTTTACACACAGAAAATAAAGAGTACACTTTTACATGGGATGCAAGGGGATACCGGGAATGTAGCTCAGGGGTCTGGTGACAAGTTGAGCCCCAGGGAAGGATGAGCAGGGGCCAGGGACTGGATTTAGCCTTTATTTTACTGGTACCTGGGCACCTTTCCATTACACCGCCCCTCTAAGCCAGGAGCTCTGGGGCAAGACCCATCCTGGGTTGAGCCCCAAGATTGAGGCCAAGGGGGCTCCTGAGTCCTACTCAGCCCAAGATACCTGGTAGAATTGTAGAAAGTCCAAGTTCTTTTTGTTTGGGGTATCAGGCTCGGGACGATACCAGGTCCAGGTGGGATCCCTGATCTTTTGGTATTGCTGATTGCCTGGGTGAGCCACTGTCTGATCCGAGTATGGCGGTGCAGGGGATCAGCCCTTGTTGCCAGGAAGGGGATCCTGGGGAGTTGGACTCCGGTGTAACTGCAGCTCCGTGTCCATCAATCCAGAAACCCGCTGACTGTTGATGACCATGGGTCACAGGTGATGTTGGCAGGGGTACTTGTGGTGCAAGCCATCTGGACACACCCCATTGATCATGGTGCCTCACTGGGTCTTGGTGCCTGAGAATGGCTGAATCACCAGGGTGGTGGCCGAAGAGCCGGTCATCACTTAGGAGACAGGATGCCACGGTGGGGAGTGGGGTTAGCTGGCCACAGGAGCAGTGGGACAGTCCCACCTCAGGGGCCCAGTGTGATTGCAGCCATAGCACAGCATCTCATGGAGGAAGTCGGTTGGCCGGGATCGGGAACTGAGGGGCATTGTGGCCCAAGCAGGAGTGGATGCTCGTAGAGCTGGGGCTGCGGCTGGTAGAAGAACCAGTGCTCTTGAGGGTGGGGCAGCCAGGACAATTGGTGGGTCTGGCCAGCGGAGCTGGAGTTGGGCCACCATGAAGTCAGCGACCATCTTGGCAACCAGCCGGAAGGTGGTGGGCTTTTGGTATTTAACCCACTCATGGACTATAGGAGGCATTTTAGCAAGACCTGCTCTTTTATTATTAGATACAGTAAGCCCTGTAAAGCACTAACTTCACATCCAGATACCCATCACTGCAGCCGGGCAGCATAAACTGCATGGAAGTCATGGGGTGCCTTGTCCATGGCAGGAAACTGCACCTGGTAAGTCTCTGGGGTGATCGAATACCTGCACAGCAGGAGTACCTTATATACCTAACATAGTCCCCAGTGTACTCTCGGTCCAGTTCACCATGGGAAACCGCTGCCTTGCTGGGGAGCCAGAAACTTTACCCAATTCTCCTGTGGTAGTTGGTGCATAAAACACTGGTGCTCAAAGGACCGCAGGAATCTGCTGATGTCATCCTTCTCCTTATAAAAGCGGGCAAATCTGTTGTAGGAGAGCTGTGAAGATGACTGACCTCAGAACTGCAGCTGGATGTGGGGGATGAAGGTTGGGCGTGAGCAGTCACCCAGGTGGTCAGAAACTGCATTACTGCCCCCTGGAGCTCCAGTGCAGCCACATCCCCAGGGCGGCCAATGCAGTGGTGATCCGGCTGGCAAGATCAGATGTTGATCTCCCAGCATCAGCTCTCTCTTCTTTCTAGGAGCTGGTAGCAGATGATTCTGATTGCCTTGCTGGATGGATGGAAACAAAAAAACAGCGCACAACGCAAATAGTGAAGTATGCAAAGACAAGTGTATATTAAAATAGGGAAAAATATTCTGCGTACATCAAGTAAAAAGTAATGAGCATTGAGTGTATAAAACACACAGGTTACCAGTCGGCGACTGCTGGTGTGGGAGTCAGATGCTTGCTTCTCTCAGCGGGCGCCTTGAACAGCAGCTGCGATGCAGGCCTTTCCTAGGAACTCCTCTTCAAACGGTCAGCGTCTTCATAGGGGATTTCCCTTCTGATCAGCTGGGCTCCGCACTCGATAATAACACTCAGAGGGTCCCCAGATAAGTCAGCAAGGACTGGAGCAGTTAGTACAGCTCCCCGGCTGTAACAGCCACACACGGAGGTGAATCTGATGGCTGCGAGTGAACCTCCAGCGTGCCACGCTGCCGCTCCGTTACGGGACGCTTCTCTGCTCCCGGGATCACAAGCCTAGGTTTGGATCACGCATGCGCAGAAGCCTGCATGGAGGGAACCTCTCGCTTGTCCCCTCTCTCAGGGCCGCTGCTAGACAAAGTCGGTGACTTGTCCTTATTGCTTCAGGACTCAGTCTCTAAAGTCTGCTCTTCACAGAGGTCCCGGAGTTGGTCCTTGGTCCAGGCTTTGTAGTAAGACACCATGATCTGGCTTGGGTCACTCGTCCACTAGCTGGCTTCTTTGGGAGGGAGGTGGCTCTGACTGTGAATGGAATCCATGGAATTTTTTGTTTTGAAGTCTTGAGGTTCAAGACCCACTCAGTCCAGAATACCTACGAGTATTCTAACCCAGAGCCTGGCAATCCCACTGCTGTGCCACTACGAATGTCTGTCATGGAAGACCTCAACTTAACCAAGACACCAGATAGGACAAAGCAGTTCAATGAAAGCCAACATGCACAACACAAAAACACAATCAGAGCTATACTCGATAAAAATGGGGCATACTGGGGTGGAATACTTGCTACAGTAGCTAGATGCTGAACGCCACATCAAAGATTTACCCAAGTCTTGCTTCCACTCTCCAATGAGGTAGGGACTGTCCAGACCTCTCTGGTACAAATTGCGGCAGAGCACTTTCAAAATACCCACTGCTCTCCGCTTCTCCGGTACAGCTACAGTCCTGTGGCACAAAGCACCTTTTTTAATTTTCCACTGCAAGGCTCTCAGCCTCGTTTTCGGGTTTCTCTGGAAAAGCCTCTGAGCACTTTGCTTAGTTCACCTCCACGACAGAATCAGAATGAACTGTGGAGCGCAGTGTGGGTTCTTCTTTTCCTAGCTTCCCGGCTATCATAGAAAAGCATGGTAGAGGGGCTGTTGACCAATCACAGTATGGATGGTGCTCACAGACAAATCAGGAGGCGAGGGCTTACCTGCATTGGCCAATCAGGGCTGGGGCGGGATTTCAGAGTTGACGGGCTTGTGGAGGAGGCTTGTGGAGGAAAATACAAACGGTCAATGGGAGCAGCGCATACCAGAGGGACTCGGAAATGGCTTCCCCTGGTCGACAGGGTATCTCCCGCTGGGATGGTGCCGCTCCTGCTGGGGAGACAACCATTTGTACCGCTTTTCATGCGGATGCCTCCCTGGCCCGATCTCTGTTCCTAGACACTTTCTCCTTTGCCCCCTGCATCTCTCCTCCTCCAGTCCCAGCAGCAGCCATTTTCTCTGGACATGTGGGCTGCACCGAGGCTTTCTCAGCCCTGCATGTCCAGAGACTCTGGCTCTGCTTTATTGTTACACAAACACATTTTTATACTTTCAATACATTTTTGCGCTCAGGAATAAAGAGTACACTTTTATATGGTATGCAGGTGGCTACCAGGCATGTTAAGGCAGGGTAGCTCATTTGGCCAGATGAGCCCCAGGGAAGGAGGGGCAGGGACAAAGGGCTGGGCTTAACCTTAAATTTACTGGTCCCTGGGCCCCTTTCCATCACACATATTATAAAGCTGCAGCCCTATCACCTACAGGAGTTGTATTAAATTGATAGTACAGAGACATGTACCAAATGTTCCTCATTTTTTTTTTTTAACAAATAAGGCAGCGTACTGCTTGTAAGAATTGTTTTATAACTTAGGATATAATTAAAATATATATTTTTAAATACTGCCCTGCTCTAAACAGAGAAAAATGAAGGCCACGGAGTATACAGCAGGATCTGGATTTGCTTAGCGTCTTATGCCCAACACTGTGAAGAAAAACTTCCATTGATCCCAACGTCACAAGGATTATAGTTATAATAAACCCTAATACAAATTCACTGTGGTGACCATTTGGGGGGTAAGTCTATACCAACTTAGGCTACGCTTATAGTGACGGCGACGTCAGGTTACGGTCTCTGGAAAAATCAAATTGAGATGACTTCCAGCGCACGCGACTGCGGCAATGCATTTGTTTTGACGCGACGTCGCGTCGCCGGCACTATAAGCGCAGCCTAAAGAGGCAGTTCAAGGCGTTTTCGGCAGAAAAGCTTTTGATGTCAAAGGGGATTTTCAGCCAAATAGCTGCCTCGGTTGATAAAGGTAAAGCTCATTATTAATTGACATTAATTTTTCAGTAACACAACATTTCTAGATATTTCCAGAGTAAGGCGCTCTAATGCTTTCAGTACTAATAAATGTTACAGTACACTGCCAAGCAACACGGAGACCTTTGCTGTCAAGTTTTACAGCTGGAGATGTTAGCCACCAAAAAGCAACATTTTAATATGTTTAACTCTGGTAAAAACAGGAAAGACCAGTTATATAAAGTACATTAATCCCAAAAAATTATTTGAGCATATTATTATTTCTGCGGGGTAAAAACCTTCAAACAGTGTGGCCAAAACTCATGCGCGATCATATATGGAGAAAAAATAAAACACTTCATAGGGTATTTTTAAAGATTGTTTGTCAAAAAATGTATTAGAGCTCTGCTTATAATAAACTGCATGATTTGTAAGTAGAGCTCTATGAAGTTTTTGACAAATAAACTCTTGAAAGGTACCATGTACGGCAGGGGAGTGCAAACTATTTTCCCTGCGCCCCCCTGCCGGCAGTTCCCCTCTCTCCGCTCCCCTCTCTCCGCTCCCCCCTTCTTACCTTGGCTCCGGCATTGGCGTCATGAAGTCACATTGCCATGGCTAAGTGACATCACATGTCCTCGCGACGTCATTTGACGCCGCGTTGCCATGGCGACGCGTCTAAGAGTGAGGTTTACAGGGGCCTTCGTCAATTTTTCAAAGTGCCTCTTTGAAGAACGCATACTGGTCTGTGTTAGGGGCGTAGATATTAACCAGAGTGACCTGTATGAGGTTAAGGAGGTCTATGACAATTACAAACCGACCCTCTCTGTTTGCTTTAATCGTGTCAGGTTGGAAATTAAGGTTTTTGTGAAGTAGTATTGCTACTCTGCCTTTTTTGTATTCTGATGAGGCCTGGTATACACACAGGAAATGTTTGTGTGCTAGCCATTTTTGGTCCTTAGGCAACATGTTGGTTTCCTATAGCATGGCCACACCAACATCAAGTCTCATCGCCTCCGCAAGGACCAGTCTGCGTTTTTGGGGGGTGTTCAAGCTCCAGACATTCTGAGACATTATTTTTAGCCCCATTTAACAAATTGGTTCAAATGTGGATGCATTTTTTAAATTCTCTGAGATATGAGAGATTTTGCAAAGGGTGGCAAGGGTAGGAGGGGGTTGGAAGGGAGGTGTGACAGGGTGAACTCACTATTCCTGGCAGACCTATGTATAAGTCTGGAGTACAGCAGTGACCTGGTTAATCCCAGCTTCAGAAAAGGCTTGGTAAATTAACCAGGTCCCAGCTGCTTCATTAAGGGGCTTTAAGAACCCAGAGCTCCCACTTCTTCGGGGTTCCCGTCTGAATCAGAGAAGCATATCCTGAAACTCTGGAGAGAGAACAGCTTGCCAAAAAGGTCTGTTACATTGAGACACTTATCCTTATTCTGTGTTTCTATTCTGGACTTGAACCGCCCTTTCTGGGAAAAGGGCAAAGCCCTGCTCAGGACTTGCAAAATTCTGTACACATGGAATGTGTGGCAGACTCCTCAGGCAGCCAAGGGGTTTAATGAATTGCAGTCTCTGTAGCAGCTTTTGGGGTTTGTGCACTGTAATAGGAGTTAGCTCTAATTTTGCTGCATGTTAAACAAACCAGGCTTCTAAAAGCCAACAGTTTTAAATATTGATTATATAGACATTTAAGTGTCTATTTACCTTTCAGTCTGCTCTATAACCTCCTCCCTCTCCCTGATTTAGGCGGCAATTCTTTTCTACGAGATTATTAGGACTGTAAGAGTGCTTTTTAGGGCAAGGGTTAGGCTGGCATATTAGGGTAGAGTTAGGCTTAACAAGTGTTTTATTTATTATGCTGCCGGTTAGATAAGGCTGAACACGTCCTTTATTTATCTGGCTGTTGGTGAAATAAGACAGAACAAGTGCCTTATTTACCTGTCTCTCCTCTACCTATATAAATATAATGTTGTAATGTATTGACGGCACCTCTGGCTATCAGGGGGTGGAAATTCCTTTCCTCACAATATGATCGACTAATCAGCTTTGATTTCATTGCAGGCTCGTTTTGTGAACAGCACGTGGATGTTTGGTAAGGTCATGTGTCACGTCAGCCGCTTTGCACAATATTGCTCTCTTCACGTCTCTGCTTTGACCCTAACAGCGATAGCAGTGGACAGACACCAGGTAAGCGTTCATTATACATGTAGGAACATCTCATTCTGTATGCTCACAGAATGAAAGTGAATATATTGTGTCCTGAGTTACAAATCAATAACAAAGAGTGTGAAATACTGTCGTATTCAGATAACCACACACCTTTAATCTCTCTTCCTCAACTGGTCCCAGATCTTCTCTTTTTCCCTTTCCAATTTTTGCTTCTTTTTTTTTTTTTGTTCTCTCTTGAATTTGTCTCTCTACAGCAACTATTCAATATCCACTGAAGACATTTTCTCTTGGTCAGAGAATAACTGTGGCACAAAGCTTCCCTGAAAAGAAGGAACCTGCTTCACTTCAAATTGAATAGGTTCCTGTATTTTCTTAACCCCCTATTCAATGTAGGGAGAATCAGGTTAAAATACTGATAACAATGCATTGACTTCTCACCACTTGAAATGAACAAGACATTATAGAGACACAGATAAGGACCATTTGGTCCATATACTCTGCAAAATGTCTATCCAGTTCATTACATATACAGTATTTATTTCTATCTTGTCCTTGTAACCTTCAGGCTCTCTTCCCTCCTACCCATACTCCACCCCCAACATACTGACCCACATTAACACACATGGTGCAATAACCACACATTTTGGAGCTGGAAATAAAACAGACACAACTTTTATTAAACCGTAAATATACATGTAGCAGGGATCCCCCTTCTTAATTCCTGGTGTAGAGAACAACTCCCTAGTAAGGAGAAGCAACAGTATTGTGTCGGCCATGTTATGACTGGCATGGCCCTTCAGATGGTGTAATGTGTATTGCGGTGGCCATTTTGGGGTTGGCGTGGCCGGAAGAGACAGGAAGGGACCGGATTTCCTCCGCGGTACAGAGGTGATCTTGTCAGAGTATCTGGAGCTTGGGAGGAGTAAAATAGTGTTTGGGCAGCCTGTCAAGCTCCCGGACTATGCCCAAAGCCTGCCCCTAGGCCCCAGATAGTTCCCCTCACAGTAGAGACGTGTGCAGGGTTGGCTCTATGACTTGGTAGCTCCCGGTAACTAAGGAGCCCAGCGGAGCAGATCGGCATGCAAAGGGAGGCTTCCACAGCGGCCTGTGTTACTGTAACGATGCGCTCAGCACAAACAAGGCGTGACCGCGAGGCCTAGGTGCGGATTGATAAAATACCAACCCACAGCCTTGTGGGCGCGTCTGGAGTGTAGATAGGTCGAGGTAGCCGGGTCGGGGTAGGAGAGGTCTGGATGGTCAGTGATACTTGCCGAAGTCTGGATTGGAGAGGTACGGATCGTTGCAGGTACTTTAGCCAAGGTCGGAATTGGAGAGGTGCAGATCGTCGTGGGAAAGCCGAGGTCAGGAGCAGAGAGGTACGGATCATCGTTGCTAAGCCGGGGTCAGGAGCGGAGAAGTGCGGAATCCAAAAAGCAAGCGAGGTCAGGCAAAACAGGACAAGATTAGGCAAAGGTCAGACAGGAGGCTAGGACTGTAGTGAACACAGCGCACAAACAAGAGATTATGCTCAGCCAATGTGCCAGAGGGCATGCTGAGCATATGAAGCAAGGCAGTCCAATGAACATGCAGCATACTCACAAGTATGCCTGGCTGTGGTTGGCTGGAGCGTATAAACACAGGCGTACCACTTAGGTAGAGGAGCGAGGAAGCTTCTGCAAGCGTGCGTGAATGCTGCGCATAGCGGGTGCGTGCTGCGTGACGGTGACATCACTGCGCAAGCGTAATCTGGAAGAGGGACCAGCGGGGACGGCATTTAATGCCGAGTGTGATCCGTGCGCGCTCCTAGATGGACTCTGGCATTCGCCAGCCCACAAGATGTGCTGCAGGAGGCAAACGAAGCAGGACACCCAATCGTGAGTCTGGGTAGGCTGGGATCACGTCGGATGGGGTGGAGGGGGGCAAGATTCACGGATCCTCATAGTTAAGAGCCAGCGTCCGGACTTACGGCATAAGGGGCTTGTTGTTGGAGAGCCCGCCCCATGGGTCCCTGTTGCTATTCTTGTTTTCATTTGGAAGTGTGTCTCCGGGATCGCCTTTTCCAACACCCCCTAGAATGATACTGTACATTAAACAGATGCAACCCTAGGGCAGAAAGGTAAACCCCATCTCACCTATATAAACCCACATTTCAAGATGCAAATTCTGCATGCACAAACCCTCGACCTCCCAAATTGGCAATTCCTTCTGCTCAGCTCAATTGCTCCGGAATCTCAAGCACCTCGCCATACCATTCTGAAAACATTTTCAGACTAAATCAGTTTTAGTCCCTTAAACTGAACCTGCAACTGCGCAAGATCAACTGCGTGAATTAACTCCAACAATGGAACTGACTAAACTTTGTTGCCCCCCCAAATGAACTAAAATTGCACACAGAGGCTACTTATACCTCATAAAAATGAACAGCTCTGGCAACAACTGCCCCACATCATGCATCTCTTGCCCCACCAAATCAATTCTATTTGATCCATCTTCAAACCCAGATTTTTCTCACAAGGGTACACCTCAGCCCACTTTTCATTCCTGTGAACATATGATTCACACACTATCCATATATCCACCGTCAAGTGACCTAAAATAAACATAACATTATTAACAATGGCTCTCAACAATTATGAAATCGCATACAGTAACACTGGAAACAGTTGGATCCCCAATGTCTCATGGAATGGTGTACTGGTGTTAGACCGAACAGGACTAGAACCCATAACCACTGCTTTTCTGAACAGCAGCTATGGCAGTATGAGTTAAACCAGCTGCCTGCTAGCACTGCTGTCGCTGGCTAGCACCACTGTCGCTGTCTATTATCATATGTCCAAGAGATGTCTATTGTTCAGCCTTCTGAATTAGGCAGCAGGTGCTGCTGGCTACTCTAGGGGATTACCTCTCCCAGAGCTGGAAAAGCACCTAGAGGAAAGTGATGGTAACACAGTATAGAAGTATATATGTATATACAATTGGAGACACTCCACATCCACCTCTGTTCTTCGGATTTAAATTAAATCCGTCAACAAATTGTTAATCTGTTTCATGGATTTGTAGAATCTGCAATCCATGGAATGGATTTGCACTGTTAGAGAAAAAAATAATATCTGCCTTCTTGTGACTGATCCACGGATTAAAGGAATTGGCCAATCCATGGCGGATTTAAATTCTGGTGAAAATTTTGGCCATCTCTACCAATCCCACCTAATCTAACCTCCTGGATTTTTTCCATTGCAACACCAGGCATTGCTCTAACCGATTTTAGGCCCCAGGTTTCACTCCACTTTTCCTTACCACAAAGAGAATCCAAAACCTGTACCGGAACCCTGTCCCCAACAACTTAGCTCATTTCCTATTGGGATAATGGTATAGCCAGGCCACCATCCTTGCGATGCTCACCTGCATCATAATTTTTACTGCAGCATCTATTGCTGATTTACCACCTTCAAATTTACTTGGTTGCCGAATGGGAACCCCTGCAGACAATTGTGTCGAAACTGACAGCTGTTAGGGACCTTGTACCGCCCCTTATTAAATCACTAACACTGCCCTTTCTTATTAACAGTCAATGACCCAGCCGATCGTGCACTGCTGAACTTCCCCTGAAAGGGAGACGTCCTTTTGAGGGATCATTAGCTCTAGTCAAAGATATTTAAAACCAGAGACATAACATAAAACACAGACAAAGCTCAGTGCACATCCAGAAAAACTTATATACGGTACAGTGCCTAAATATACATGTATAAATAACTAATAAATAAATTGGTCTTTTAGTTTAACATTTTGGCCAAATTGTTGTAAGCCCTTGAGCCAAACTTCACGGCAGACCACGTTCAAGGGTCCCTACACTAATATAAATTCTTAATAACCTGTGCATTGCCAGGAAGAATGATTTATAATAAATCTGTCAATATGAGTTGCAAAAGTTCTAAGTCTGATTGAAGCTTTTATTAACCTGTACATACCAGGAAAAGCACTCTGTAATAGATTTGTCACAATCACACTGCATGCAGGCAAGTTCCCCTGATAGTTGGAGATGCCATGGAGTGAGCTTTTAACCATTTAAATGTGGGAGGGAGTGAGCTTCAATTGGATAGGAGGTTGCCACCCTCCAAAACAGCCAAGACTAGCTGCACAAGAATTATAAAACATACAGAACACCTACAAGCTCAAATTGAACCCCCAACGTTCAAGGGTCCCTACACTAATATAAATTCTTAATAACCTGTGCATTGCCAGGAAGAATGATTTATAATAAATCTGTCAATATGAGTTGCAAAAGTTCTAAGTAGCACTCCTCTGTGAAACTTATATGCTTATATATATGTTGTGGGTATTTTGGGGGTTCAATTTGAGCTTGTAGGTGTTCTGTATGTTTTATAATTCTTGTGCAGCTAGTCTTGGCTGTTTTGGAGGGTGGCAACCTCCTATCCAATTGAAGCTCACTCCCTCCCACATTTAAAAGCTCACTCCCTCCCTCCCTCCATGGCATCTCCAACTATCAGGGGAACTTGCCTGCATGCAGTGTGATTGTGACAAATCTATTACAGAGTGCTTTTCCTGGTAATGTACAGGTTAATAAAAGCTTCAATCAGACTTAGAACTTTTGCAACTCATATTGACAGATTTATTATAAATCATTCTTCCTGGCAATGCACAGGTTATTAAGAATTTATATTAGTGTAGGGACCCTTGAACGTGGTCTGCCGTGAAGTTTGGCTCAAGGGCTTACAACAATTTGGCCAAAATGTTAAACTAAAAGACCAATTTATTTATTAGTTATTTATACATGTATATTTAGGCACTGTACCGTATATAAGTTTTTCTGGATGTGCACTGAGCTTTGTCTGTGTTTTATGTTATGTCTCTGGTTTTAAATATAGATTGCCATGCTCAGTAGCACTCCTCTGTGAAACTTATATGCTTATATATATGTTGTGGGTATTTTGGGGGTTCAATTTGAGCTTGTAGGTGTTCTGTATGTTTTATAATTCTTGTGCAGCTAGTCTTGGCTGTTTTGGAGGGTGGCAACCTCCTATCCAATTGAAGCTCACTCCCTCCCACATTTAAATGGTTAAAAGCTCACTCCATGGCATCTCCAACTATCAGGGGAACTTGCCTGCATGCAGTGTGATTGTGACAAATCTATTACAGAGTGCTTTTCCTGGTAATGTACAGGTTAATAAAAGCTTCAATCAGACTTAGAACTTTTGCAACTTATATTGACAGATTTATTATAAATCATTCTTCCTGGCAATGCACAGGTTATTAAGAATTTATATTAGTGTAGGGACCCTTGAAACGTGGTCTGCCGTGAAGTTTGGCTCAAGGGCTTACAACAATTTGGCCAAAATGTTAAACTAAAAGGCCATTTTATTTATTAGTTACTTATACATGTATATTTAGGCACTGTACCGTATATAAGTTTTTCTGGATGTGCACTGAGCTTTGTCTGTGTTTTATGTTGTCTCTGGTTTTAAATATATATTGCCATGCTCAGTAGCACTCCTCTGTGAAACTTATATGCTTATATATATGTTGTGGGTATTTTGGGGGTTCAATTTGAGCTTGTAGGTGTTCTGTATGTTTTATAATTCTTGTGCAGCTAGTCTTGGCTGTTTTGGAGGGTGGCAACCTCCTATCCAATTGAAGCTCACTCCCTCCCACATTTAAATGGTTAAAAGCTCACTCCATGGCATCTCCAACTATCAGGGGAACTTGCCTGCATGCAGTGTGATTGTGACAAATCTAATACAGAGTGCTTTTCCTGGTAATGTACAGGTTAATAAAAGCTTCAATCAGACTTAGAACTTTTGCAACTCATATTGACAGATTTATTATAAATCATTCTTCCTGGCAATGCACAGGTTATTAAGAATTTATATTAGTGTAGGGACCCTTGAACGTGGTCTGCTGTGAAGTTTGGCTCAAGGGCTTACAACAATTTGGCCAAAATGTTAAACTAAAAGACCAATTTATTTATTAGTTATTTATACATGTATATTTAGGCACTGTACCGTATATAAGTTTTTCTGGATGTGCACTGAGCTTTGTCTGTGTTTTATGTTATGTCTCTGGTTTTAAATATAGATTGCCATGCTCAGTAGCACTCCTCTGTGAAACTTATATGCTTATATATATGTTGTGGGTATTTTGGGGGTTCAATTTGAGCTTGTAGGTGTTCTGTATGTTTTATAGCTCTAGTCAAAGATGCCTGTCTTTGGTATCCCAACTGACATTTTTTCAAACCAACATTTTCTAGCTAAAAGCCTTGTCGTACTACTACAATGTCATACCACCACACATCCTATGAGTGAACCGTACTGTATCCAAGTAGTTGAAAAGCTCTGAGTAGTGCTGCAACAGCTTTTCCCCCAATCACACTTGCCAGAATGGCAAAACCTTGAAGCCAGTTTCCGAATGTTCTATGGAACAGCCTCTTTTCTATGTCTTCGGTCCTCGCCTCCCCTTCTTACCCAGCATAATCAATGCCTCATTATAATCTGGGAGGAGCGTAAAAAATCTGTACAAAATCACCTTTCCATACAGTATCTTTTCCTTGACTTCCTTGGAAAGATGCATCCCCAATGGACTAGACAAGCATGTTTAGGCATCCTTAAAACTAGCATCTGCCGGCTTACCTCCCTTTTTGCTTATGGGATCAATGCTGGTCCCAGCACTTGCCCATCCAGCTACTGGAACATTCACCCCCTTCATTACCAGAAACTTCTCTTCTGTCCTGGTAAAACTGCAGCACCTTTCTATGCTGTCGAAACTTCACCTGGGAGGATCCCTACTCCCTCGGGCTCCTGGCCACTGCTAACCGTAGACACAACTTCTGCCCTGCTACCCCTATTACACCCCTGCTGGTAAGGCCCCCTCCTGGGAACCTCGATCTTCCCTGTGAGCAGGTGCTTCCCAACCCACCATAAATGTATTTTAAAATACCTCAAAAGCACCCCCCCCCCCCCATAAATTGTGTCCCACATTACTCCTTGACCCCCCAGGAGTACCTGCAGCCATCCGCCCAACTGACTGCACATCCACATCCTCCACTCCAGCTGCTATACGCTACTCCACTGTGCTCTGTGCTGCACCCAATGTCAAGCCTCCAGCACCATCTTACTGAAAGGCTGCTCCTTCTGCTGTTTGCCACACCTCTCTGGACTCCCTGCCCAAGGAGCCCTGCACTCTGGCCCCCTGACTCCTCAGTGGGCCACCAGCAACCACCTGGCTCCCTCCACCTTGTCCTGAACTGCCCCCAGTGCCTCTAAGGGATCTCTGTATTTTCCCAGCTGCAGCAGCTTCCCCACCTGATGGACTATCACCCCTCTGCTCCTCTCTTCTTGCTGAAGTGTATGAGGTACCTTCAGAGGGCTTGGACATAACCTCCTCTTCCCATCAGGTCTCAATGCAGAACTGGTCCTGCTCTTTAGTCCCACCTCCCATAACACTGTGAAAGCAACCTCCCTGGGGCTCAGCCGCTCGGTCAGCTGGAAGTGCCTGCACCGATATCTCTGTGCAGGGGGACGCACCGCACAGCCACATGCAGATCACTGGATCTGGCCTCTCCTGATGACTGGCACTCTGGAGAGCTCATTTCACCTCTGAAGGAGTTCTTCCTCAGTTCCTTGAGGCCCCACCATGCTTCAGGTAGGCACATCCCTGCACATGGATTTTCCCAGCATGGGTGCATGTGACTGAGCTCCCAGGTCACTTCTTCCCCCATTTATGGCCTCCACAACCCTCTCCCCTCCACCACTATCCACCCCGCCCACCTCTCCCTTATCATAGTTAACCCATCAATGCCCCCTGATGGGCTATGGAAATTTGACCAACCTAACAGTGCCCGGGATCATAGCACCAACAAGGGGAGAAGGGGTGCCATGGCTAACAAAACAGGGAGAAGAGGAAGGGAGGTTGCTCAGTACTGCGGTCATGCTACCCTTCCCTTATATGTGTGCCAGGGCATCCTTTCTCTCTGTAGAATATTTATTAAACAAATGTCACCTGTAGCTGTCCGTTGCCTAGAAGCAGTCCAACTGTATAGTAAAGTGAATTCCGTTTCATCAAGTCTATGTTGTTAGGATTTGTGTGCCACCTGTTTCCAATAGAGTGTTTATGTTTCTGACTCTGGACAATGTTTTGTAAGTAACTTGTTTTTCCAACTTTAGTGTATTGACCCCAGAGGCTACAAATTCAAATCCTGGGAAGATCCAGTTATAGTAGCTCTTCTATTTCCTAACTAGATAAAATCACTACCAATGGTGAATGGTGTAATTATATTGTGATAATAAAAACCGGATGACACGTAAATCCCTTTAAATTGAAAAAAGCCATGATGTAAGAAATATTATTATTCTCATGATTATTATTATGTATTGTTTTCCCTCCAGGTAATCATGCATCCATTGAAACCTCGAATATCTACTGCCAGAGGCGTTGCCTATATTACCATCATTTGGATCATGGCTACGTGTTTTTCCCTGCCACATGCAATCTACCAAAAACTATTCACCTTTGAATACAGGTAAATAAAAATAAAGTAATCTGAACACGGGTGAGTATTCCATATCTTCCATATGCAGAACTGGTGCTTCAGAGGGATCTTTATGCCTTAATAAATCTGGTGCTCTTGTTTATTGCACTTTTTGCTTAGTAGCAACGCGGCTTTATCTCTTCAGTGTAGGAGGAGCCGGAATAGACATGGTATGGAGGCTCCTCTAGCACAGGAGGGAGCGGAGCTTGGCATTGTATTTAAGCTATTGGTCTTCAATGTACAAGCTTGTGAGATCATGACATCATTGTGTGATCCTGCAAAAAAAACAGTGGAGCCTGGTTCAAATCCTGGTGTCAGCTCCTTTTATTTATTTATTTCTATAATACTTTACCAGGAAAACATATATTGAGAGTTATCTCTCATTTTTAAGTATGTCTTGGGTACAAAATAATAAGTTGAGAACATTATAAGTTACAATTACAACCATATTTAATGTAAGAAACAGTGGTAGTCTTGAAAAAACTTTGACGGTGGTTTTGAGAGACTCGGTAAATTGTTCCAGTAGTGGGGAGTTCGGTCAGAGTAGGAAGAGAAAACAGATTCTTTATTGAACCTTGGAACCATAAGGAGGTTTCTGGTGGTGGATCTTAGGCGATGAGTGCTATGTACAGTAGGGGTGAGAAGCCTGCTCAGATAATTGGATAACCTGTCCACCAAGTATGTGAAGGTAAGACAGGATAAATATACAGTATGTTGTGTCTGAATAGAAAACCTAGTCCAATTACCATATTGCAATGGTGGGTGTTGTAGTTACATAGTAAGAAAAAACACTATATTGAGTTGTAAGGAATGTCAAGATTGCTGAGATGAATTTGGGATGCTGCACCATACACTATATCCCAATAGTCAATAATTGGCATTAGCATCTGCTGTGCAATGCACGTTCTGACCAATGAGCGTAGGCAGGATTTATTTATATAACGTACACCCAATTTGCAATATATTTTTGATGTAATTTTGTCAATATGCAAATCAAATTTTAAATGGGACTAAAGCCACATACAAAAATACGTAAAGCTAGTAACTTAAGCAAGATTAGTTTTAGAGCTGGTTCTGACCAGTAGTTCTGTCATGTCAAGCTTTAGAAATGTAGTCATAATCCCAAGTAACATAGTTTCTATTTTGTCAGTGTTTAAAAAAAAATTTTTTTTTTTTTAATGATCCAGTTTTTAACGTTTGGAAGATCAGATTGCACTAGATTTTCAAAGTCAGAGAGGCTAGAGCTGCGTGAATATGTAGGATGGTATCATCTGCATACATGTACATAGAAGTTATCTTACAAACTGTGGACAGATCATTTATAAAGATAGAAAAAAGTAAGGGCCCCAAAACAGAGCCTTGGGGAACCCCATAGGTAGGATCCAAGTTGTTAGAATGAGAGCCTGAGATGGACAAAAAGGCGTTCATCTTATGGCCAGAGTCAGAGAAATGTTCGCCGACAGGACTGTGTCTTGTTCTGCCGCGTGATGCTGTGGCGATGCAGATTCACTCCCTTGTTTAGCCCCTGTCCAGTCTCACCTATGTAGTAGCAGCCCCCTGGGCATTTCATGCACATGATGAGGTACACGACATTGCTGGAGGAACAGGTGTATCTTCCTCTGATTTTGTACTCCAGATTCCTGTGTGGTATTTGTATTGTGCCCGCTGTGTGGACATTGCGCAGGTTTTGCATCTTGCGTCCTGGCATGGACTTGTCCGGCATTCAGTTGTACTGTTGAATACTTTACTCCTCACCATCATTTTCTTGAGATTATGAGGTTGTCTGTATGATAATAAGGGTGTTTAAGGGAATACCTGTTGCAGTCTTGTATCTTCCTGGAGAATGGTCTGTAGTTCCCAGGCGATCTTGTATAGGGCTTCTAGGTGTGGGTTATACATGACAACCAACAGTACACTATTGCTTGTCTCTTTCTGTCTGTATTCAAGGAGATCACTTCTTGGTATTCTGGTGGCTTTGTTGATTTGCTGGTCTACAATTCTGTGGTTATATCCACGGTTTATGAAGTCCAATCTCAAGGCTGTAATCTGCTGGCGTCTGTCTGCTGTGTCAGAGCATATCCGGTTGTATCATATGGCTTGATAGTTGCATGATTAGTGTGTCTGGGGTGGAAGCTGTTGTCCCTCAAATAGCTGGCTCTGTCTGTAGGTTTGCGGTATACAGAAGTCTGTAGTTGGTTGTTCTTTATAGTAATGTTGGTGTATAGGAAATATACTTCGTACAGGGAATGGGTGAGTTTGAGGTTAATTGTCGGGTGGAATGTATTGAAGTTCTCATGGAACTGTAGGAGGTCCTGTTCACCAGAGGTCCAAATCAGGAGGATGTCATTGATATTCCGAAGGTATATAAGGGGTTTGAAGAGACAGGTGGAAAGAAAGTCACTGTCCAGTTTTCCGCAGACCAGATTGGCAAACTGTTGCCCCATCCGAGTGCCCATAGTGGTCCCGGTTGTCTGGAGGTATGTGTCATTTCCAAATGTGAAGTTGTTATGGGTCAGAATAAATTTGATGCATTTAGTCACTGTCTCTGTGAGTGGCTCCTGTGGTCCCAGAAAGTATCTGCAGGCTGAAATCACATCTTTGTGGGGGATATTTGTGTAAAATAATTCTACATCCATGGTTGCTAGTAGTGTTCCTGTTGGGAAGGGGCCAATGGCATTGGCAATGTTGACACAGTTTGACAGTTACAGTACAAGCAGTTACAGGCAGTTACAGTGTATTACTGACACTTGGAAGAAGGGGAGAACAGTTGAGGTAGTGTCCACGGAGCAGTGCTCTCCTGGACTAGGACTAGGTTTGTCCCTTAGGTCCCAGCTAGGTCCTAAGTCCCCTTCTAGATTGTGGCTGCTATATGGAAGACCTGAGACAGGGACACTACCCTTTAGCTTATAGTGTCAGGTGTAGCACCAGTGAAGAGATGCCATGTGGTGAGCTGCAGCCTGCGGTTTGGGCTCAGAACACAGGCAACTCTAGACATTAAGGGACACCCTCCAGTTGGATCTCCCTCAAGAGGTGAACAGCTATGTGTACCAGAGAGAGAGGATTCAGCAGATGTTGTGGGATCAGACGGATCCTTTTTGCTCATTCAGCGGTACCTGGGTACAGGAGTGCCCAGGGAGGTTAAGTGCCCCAACAGTCGACAAGGGTAGTGCTACTCCCTACATGTGCGTGGGACTGACTCTCATTTGGGGAGGACACCAGAGATATTGGTGCCACGCACCCTAGGTACTTTGGAGGACAGTCACTCTGTGTTGTTATTATTGTATTTTGTGTGTTATATTGTATGGTACCGTGTATCTTTATTTTATTGTTAGTAAACCAATTGTTATATACTGGTGTGTATTATTTCACTGTAAGTGGTCCTGAAAGGGGTTATCCTGCTGCGCTGGGATCCCTCTCTGGTGGAGGCACTGCACCGAGGAGAACGAGAGCTCAACCTAGGCTCCCACCTGTAGAGGCTCAGGCTATATATATTATATTATTAGTAGAGTCACCTACCTTCCCTCCGGTGCAGGGGACTGATCAGCTGTTTAGCTGGTACAGCTCCGCGTGATCTGGAAGAGTGGTGGCAGCCATCTTGGCATTCCGGACTACATTTCCCTTGGGTGTGTCACATGGGCCGCTTTAACCAATCAGGAGCAAGTGGCCATTAGAGGGACACCTGATATCCTACGCGGGGCAGGAAACAAGCAGCAGTCTAGCAGGAGCCTTCAGGGATGACGGACACATCCAGGGAGCCAGTAAGCCCCTGGACTAGGCAAGAACTCTTCCCCAAGGCCACAGATGAGCCTCGATCCCTCCAAAGAAGTGGAGTGTCATAGGGCAGGCCCCAAATAGGGACATTCACATTAGAACCCCAGCTGTACAACCGCGCTGGTGGACAGACATCCACGCGGCGGACTGCGGCCTGGGACCAGGCTGCACGTGGCAGCAGAGAGTTGTACCCCTCCGGCTGCAGACTTCACCGTGGATCATGTCTGGATAAGGGGTGAGGGAATTTATGTCAGAGGGCTCGCGGCGCCGGACCTGATCCAGCATCCTCATATCATTATTCCCTGGTCAGGCCTATGACCAGGAAGGTACCCAGTGTGCACCACCACTCCACAGGGGGTAGTGCTACCTCACATTTGGGTGTGAATTGTTCTGTTTATGTGCCCAGGGCACCCTCAGTACTTTGGGGAAGACACAACGGGGTATTGTGGTATTGCATCAGTGTGTTATTGTATTGTGTTCTTACATACTGTGGGGTTAAAGTAAAACTGAGTTATTTATATATATATATATATATATATATATATATATATATATATATATATATATATATATTGGTATTGTTATTACTGTTTGTATTGGTTCCTCATCCCGCCACCGCTGGGATCCCTCATATTGGAGGCGCTGCACTAGGAGAGAGAGCTCACCCCAGGCTCCCAGAAGCGGAGGCTCGGGCCTCCTGTGAGCGTACAGGTATTAGCAGCATACGTAGTCGCCCGTGGTTTCCCTTAGGCATAGGGAAAGGGGGCTACATATATTATAAGATATTTGTGGATCTGGTAAAGTTAAAGTAAAATTAGTAACTTTTAATATGTTCTAGTTGTTCGTGTTATAACAAAAATGACACCTACCCGTGTCACAAATAAGTAATGCTAAAGTTGTTAAAGCAGCTTGTATAATTTCCAACCATCTACCCTTTACTTTTATATTTATTTTCACTATTCTCTTTAAAGCAGCGGTCCCCCACGGATGATCCCAAAGTATTCATGTTCAAGTGGGTCAAAAGAAATGTGTATTCTCTGCTTGCAAACTTTTGTATAAGGATGTATTTCTTCTACTTGAGTGATCCTGGTTTCAATGCATTAAGGGTTACAATGTCATTATTGATCAAATTATTTTTGAAAATCAATTTGTGCAGTCAGACAAACAAACAAACAAACAAACAAACAAACAGTAACCTGGAAAATAATATCAGTGGTGGGACTTTTGTATATGTACAACTATTCATTGTTGAATACCTTTACAATAACTTCAGCCCCCACTGCAAATAAAGGAAGTCAAATTCACAATTACTATGCTTTTACTAAATGTGACCGCAGTCTTTTTTACATTATAATATCATTTTGGTAACATAAGCACAAGGGGATTTAGGTCCATATTTACTAAGAGATGCTATTCCATAAGATACCTTATGGACCAATAAAGTTCAGCAGGTGCCTTATTGAATAGCAATGCTCGATGCAGTAGAGACATTGGTCATAATGAGCTGTCCAAGTTAAAACTTTGTGCTAAAAAACATGGTTCTCTTCATCACTAAGAGAAAAATACAAAATATGTACATTTCCGATTCTTGAGATCGTGTGTCTATCTACTGTTCATTAAGAACTAAAATGATACATAGTAATATTTTCATAACAAGGACTCATTGTACCTACAGAATGTTATGCAGATTGCTAAGAGAAATAGCAATACTGTTATTGCACTTAAATTATCACCTCATCCAATCTAAAATGATTTTAATTTGGGACACACTACACAATTTCAAACATTTACAACGCTAATATTAAAAGCGGCTTTGGTATTTTTCTCTAATTCCCCACTCATTTGGGAAAACTGGTAAACACAGAGTTGCTTTGGGGATAACATGTTAACATCCACTCTATTTCTAGAACGTACAAAAAAAAAGAGTCCAATTAAAGACCACCATCATGACTTCTCTGTCATAACATGGCATATAAGCTACAGGTGCGCCGACGAGTATTCTAAAACTTGCCTTATACGTGCCTTGAAAAATCTGTGGCTATCACCAACAAGATCCAGGTACATGCTGGGTACATCCTGGGTACATCCTGCAACATTTCAGTGACATTTCTGCAGAGACTAATGGCCCATCAGATTAACACAGCAGGTGTCCCTGGCAGTCCCATTCAGTTTGACCCCCGCTGTTAATCCGATGGGCCATTAGTCTTTCTGCAGAAATGTCACTGAAATGTTGCAGGATGTACCCAGGATGTACCCAGCATGTACCTGGGTCTTGTTGGTGATTGCCCCAGATTTGTTTTAGAATACTCGTCGGCACTACAGTATGCTTTGGGTGACCGCAGTGTTACTTAGTCACAAGACATTTGGGAAATAAAGACAATTAGGACATGACCAGTCAAGACATGTAGCCCAGATTTACTAATACTGTAATCGCTAATCCATAAAACACTTTGCATGATGGAAGACAAATTACGACCCCATTTCAGTGCATGCGCCATAATGGTCCATATTTAATAAATGGTGTTACTCCATAAGATACTTTTCATACCGCAAGATACCTTATACTCGCTTGCTTAGATGAATAGCACATAAAAGGCCATATTTACAAAGCCATGCAGGAGAGTGTCGTATAAAGTAACACTGCTTTGTAGATGTGACCTGACCTGTAGTGTTACCGACGTGCTGTTCCTTTTATGTGGTTTTATTTTAGAAACTCAGCTAAGTACATCTCCATGGCAATGGTCAATTGTTGCCCATGAAATGATTGCCTTGCATAGAGCAACAGGTCACAGCGGCGGATTTATTCATGAATATGTGCAATTGGCTTGAAGTTCTTTTTATAAGTGAGTCAGTGTAGCTTATTACAGATTGTCATATCGCAAATAATCATTAAAAATCATGTGGTGGTTTAAATACATTAAGAAATCATGTGGTGGTTTAAATACATTAAGAAATCAGGTGGTGGTTTAAATACATTAAGAAATCATGTGGTGGTTTAGCATAGAAACATTTCTATTCTGAAAGCATCTATAAAAACTCCCAAGAAAAAAATGAAAAACGTTGGATATTCTAATAATTAAAACTTGTTTCGTGCTGGGAGCAGAATAGATATTGTTGGTTTTGATATGAAAAAAAAAATGCAGCACTGGCTTCATTTCTTGCAATCTTTTACTTGCAGCGAGGAGAATATTCGAAGTTTGTGCATCCCAGACTTCCCAGAACCATCGGATCTCTTCTGGAAGTACCTAGATTTGGCAACATTCATCTTGCTCTATGTGCTGCCTCTGCTGATCATCTCTGTGGCATACACAACAGTGGCTAAGAAGCTGTGGCTGCGAAACGCCATAGGCGATGTGACGACAGAGCAATATTTTGCACTGCGCCGGAAGAAGAAGAAGACCATTAAGATGCTGATGCTAGTGGTGATCCTCTTTGCTGTGTGCTGGTTTCCTTTAAACTGTTATGTCGTCCTCCTATCCAGTCAAACCATTCGCTCTAACAATGCCATTTATTTTGCTTTTCACTGGTTTGCTATGAGCAGCACGTGCTATAACCCGTTTATATACTGCTGGCTCAATGACAATTTTAGATCCGAACTGAAATCCTTGCTAAACATGTGCAAGAAGCAGACAAGGCCAAGAGAGCACATGCTCCCTTCCAACGCTCCCTCCTACAGAGTGGCCTGGCCAGAAAACAGGAGCTTCAAGAGGTCTCTCGTATCCCACACCCTCCCATCAACCTCTAATATCCAATCAGGGAAGACTGACATCTCTGCAGTGGAGCCTATTGTGTCTGTTGGCTAAGTAGCAGATGTGGACTATATGTGTGCATCAAAAAGCTATCTTGCTCGTGTGAAATTACAATTAAAACATGAAGCAAGGCAAGAAAGCAGTATCAGTTTACAGTGAAGAAAAAAAACTGTTGCAGTGTTAGAGTACGCAGCTTGAAGGTAAAAAAATCTGGGGGGGGGGGGGGTGTCTCCCTTCAGAATTGCCTGTAAATAAAATACAGTATATGTATTACCCAAAAGATGACGAAGAAATAATAATATTGTGATATTTAGCAACACAGTAAAGAGTGCTGAACAAATATTCAAAATTCAATATTTTGCCCTTAAAACATTTTTTGTCATGTGCAAAAAGAAAAAAAAGAAATGCATAATATCCATTAAACACTAAAATAATTCCATCCTGAATTACATCTCTCTCTCTCTCTCTCTCTCTCTCTCTCTCTCTCTCTCTCTCTCTCTCTCTCTCTCTCTCTCTCTCTCTCTCTCTCTCTCTCTCTCTCTCTCTCTCTCTCTCTCTCTCTCTCTCTCTCTCTCTCTCTCTCTCTCTCTCTCTCTCTCTCTCTCTCTCTCTCTCTCTCTCTCTCTCTCTCTCTCTCTCTCTCTCTCTCTCGATAGATATAGATACTGTACACACACACACACACACACACACACTTACGTGATAAGACGTTGACAATTGTTACAGTTCTATGGGGTGCAACAATAATGTATTGACAGAACCATAACATAGTAATAACATATTAAATATAACATATATAACTGTTTGTTTAGAAAACGCATTTCCTTTTACCTGACAGGTTTTCTGAAATGAGGTTCAGAGGGAATTGCCTCAGTGTTTCATAAAGTCAGTATTTCCTGAAATTATACACAGTGTTACTATTTATAAGCCACTTTGACGGCAAGATATCTCAATCTCTAACATAATATTAGAAATAAGCTTGTTCTTAATGGACACAAATAATATTGCACTGCCCCAACATCCACAGCTTCCTCCATTCATGTTTAAATCCACATTTAGTATCTTCTTTTCTCTGCAACTTTGACAACTGGACAACTGTTTCCTATAACTGAACAAGTCATATGGAAACTGACAAACAGAACCGTTTTCCGCTGTGGTATATTGTTGAAGATATTAAGTGCCCCTCTTATCAAGAACAGTTTCTGTTTTACAGTGTTGTCCACTTCAAGCTATTGATCTGCCAATTTATCGTAGATTTACAGACCAGTGATAGTTCTTAAGACGCAAAATAATATCTACCTTTAACCTTTGGGATGCTATGCAGTGGTCAGATCAGTTACTTACAGTAGGAGCCCTGGCATGTGTTCCTCACATGGCCAGCGGACCGGAGCAGCCCTGATGTCAATATTGGTTAGGATCATTGGACTATGTCTAGATCACATAGACCCTACTAACCAGGGATTCAGGCCGGGCAGCGGTATGAAGGAATGCATTCGGTGTCCAACTGAACCAAAGTGAGATTTATTGAACAGGCTATCAACAGAAAACATTAGCCGAGTGAGTGCAGTCTCGGGTATGGTTGTGCAGGGGCACAGTCCTTAGGTTGTTAGGAATTTATTTTTGGGTGGCAGAGGAATGGACAAGGATGTCCCTCTTCAGTAGCGAAGGCAGGTGGAATTCTGTCCAATTCCATCTTCCTGTGTTAGTGGGAGCCCCGTGGTCCTGAGACCTAACAATCCCTATGGGGGCACTGCTGTTTCTATCACCTGGTTAACTTTACTGATTGGTTAGGAACAATCTACAACAAGCACTACAATTATTAATCTAGTCTAAACCAATCTCCTACCATGTACTAAAAATATATCTTGGAATGTTTATTATCCAGTCACTGAAAGTTTCTAAGTTCGATATGTTATGTTTTCTGGTAGGACACCAACATGTCTGAATTTAGACAATATAAAAGTTGATGTTTGAAGAATACATAACAGTAGAAAAGCTGTTTTTTTATGGACAGATGGCAGATGTTATTACAACCGTTATCATGCAGTAAAAGTGCCTGATTAGTTTGCAAACTCCCCAAATCCCTCAATTTGGCGCGTTACCACTCCATTTGTTTGCACAACTAATCACATGCAAACAATAGCAAATTGCATGATAAAGCGTTCAAACTTGTGCCAATGGCCACTCATGATTGCGCGATAACAGGTGCACTGACATCTGTCTATGTTGCATATTAGAATTCCGTTATAAATTGGAAAAGTATAGTTGTGCGGTACCAGAGATACAGATGTAGCAAGACTAAAGGTTTTCAGCACCGGGTTTAGCTGTGGTCACATGACCGCGGCTGCCCCAGTGCCGGGGGTCTAATACTGGAAGGATGGTCCCCCCACGGTGTGACCTCAGTAGACACTATCACAAGCCCCGTGGAATTTTGCTTTTTTAGCCACAGTTTATGGAGAAACTAAGTCTTGCTACATCTGTGTAGCCATTGCAAAAGTAGATAATTTAAAGTGCACCGAGAAATAGAGCGTAGAGGAAAAAGATTATTTAAATAATACTTACTACATGAACAAAGATAGGGGTGAGGAAACAGGTGCTTCAAAGGTTAATTGCATCCATATAATATTATAAACACTCCGCTGTAGGACTCCATATAGAATGTAGGAGTTATCAGCATCCCATAACAAGGAATTGGGCAACTAGTACCTAGTGCTCCCAATGGCCCAAACACAACAATAAAGGTACAATATATGTCCCCACACTGACCAATAAATCATGAATAAGAAAGCAGGGCTGAGGTAACTCACTCAGTGGGTATCCATATGTCCTGTCCATCCATGGAGTCCATATCGCAGGTCAAGCGGCGTGCAGAATCTGCCACAGCAAGGGTAAGCAAACAAAAATAGGAACAAGGCAGAGCACTGCCAAATATTATTAGGAGGAGGCTCACATATATAAAAATAGAAAAGTTGATCGGATCATATTAGACCCTCGATACACAAGCAACGCACCTACGCGTTTTAGGCCATACGCCCTTTTTCAAGGTGTCTTGATAAACCTGGCTACTTTTTTCTGTCTAATTCTGCTGGAGCTAAATTTCAATGTGAAAGATGTATTATTGCTAAACAAGTGCTACGTATTGGAACCCACTGTCCTGCTTTTATTTCATATACTGTATGTATTGTAATTGTGTATCTTGTCAATTATGGACATAATCTATCACAATAATCCATGCCATTTTTAAATCTATAATAAATTATGTTTTTCGGCATTAAAAGTAAATACTTGCTTCCTGTATTGGTCTTGGTTTGTATAACTAAATATTGGGTTCTAATTGCTTAGAAGCAACATCAATTACTGCTTGGTAATGTCAAGGACGGCATCTTCAGTAACCCTCATTGTATATACTGTACAAAACATAAGTGAAGACCATTGATTATACATCAGCAGAAAGCAGTTTTTTTTCAACACAGTAGCAAGCTATGGTATACAGTATATACTCAAAGAAAAGCTAGAGCACTATTTTGTATGTTTTGAGGATGCTACCTAACCTTGATGATAATGTCTAGAAACAGTGGCTATGAAGTGAAGAATACGCAGGGCATATCCATTAACTGTCAAACTTATTTTCTGGGTAAAATTCATGACAGCTAAGCAAGATAGACAAGCAGTGTTTTTTTTTAATGGGTTCCCAGATTTGGCCATGAACTGAGCTCAAATGAAAAACAGCGTTACTGCAGCAAAATAGGCAAAACAATGAAAAATACTGTACCATATACAAGATCACGGATTTAGGATAACAAGGAACTCTGTATCCTGTCTGTTAGCTTCACAGTTTTTACTTCCAGGACTTACATAATATAAAGCAGCAGCACGGCTGCAAGGTCCTTTAGATGAACGCAATTCAACAGGAAAGTAGGCAGTTCAGTCGCCTTAAACTCTTAGGCCTGGATAGATCACATTCTAGTAAAAGTGTGTTAATTGTATTCCGGTAACCCCCCCCCTGCACGCCTATCCTATGTAGCAGATTATACTGCATAATCTTGGCCGCCAATAGAAATCGTTGGGTCAAGGACCAATATAAAAAGCGTTTCCCCCCCCCTGTCGCATGGGGGGGGGGGGGGGCTAATGGGTGGAGGTGAAGAGAAAGCCTGGGCCGGGGAGGAGGGGAAGAAAAAGCAGGTCTGAGCTGAATGGGGCAGGAGGTGATAGCGGGCATAAGGGAGTAATGGTATTGGGGAGAGGGATGAGGATTTAATGGGCATGGGATGGGGGGTATAAGGAGGTAATGGGGCTATAAGGGGGTAATTCATCTGGAGGAGGTTCAAAGGGGTATTCTGGCCTATTGGCCAGAGGGAGTATAAAAGGGTAATGAGACAGGTGGGTATAAGGAGTTAATGGGCCTTGGGGGGGATTACAAGGCCCTGTAGAAGATATAAGGGGTAATGTGCTTGAGGGATATATATGGAGGCCCTGGAGTGGGTAAAAGAGGTTAATGGACTGTGGCCATATACCCCCTGGGTGCATTACCGCCTTATAAGGGTGTAATGGGCCTAGCTGGGATATTAGGGGGTGATGGCCTGGGAAAGGCATATGGGGGTAATGGACCTGGGAGGGGCTAAGGGGGTAGTGAGCCTGGGGATGTATGTATGTCTTTATTTATATAGCTCCATTAGTGTACATAGCGCTTCACATTAGTAATACACGTGACAATCATATAAATAACAAATAATACAAATAAAAGGTCATGGGAATAAGTGCTTCAGAGATAAAAGTAACATTTCGGAAGAGGAGTCCCTGCTCCGAGGAGATTACAATCTAATTGGTGGGGAGAACGAGACAGTAGGAGGGCATTCAGGTAAGTGCGTCTGCAGGGGGCCAAGCTTTATGTATCGTGTATTGTATTAGCCACAGTGTTACTGGGATGTATAAGGGGCTAGTGGGCCTGGGGGAGGAACAATGACCGGTGCATAGGAGGGCCCTACTAGCATGGCAGAGGCCTGCAGGAGGGCCTGGAGAAGGGACGGACAGATGGGCAGTGGCCAGTAAAAAAAAAGGGGGGGGGGTCCTGCAGGCCTGCCAGAGACTTGCAGGAGAGCTAAGGTAAAGTACTGTAGGGACAGATCGGCAGCAGCCAGCAAAGGGGAGGACACTTCTTGCACACAGATGGTCCTGCAGATGGATGACCTGGCTGTCCCCCCCTGTCGGCGGTCCTGTTTACAATTAATATAATGTACATATAAAAATGTATTTTACATTTATTATTGTAAACTCCAAAGGAATTGCACTACATACAAAACCTCCACCCTTAGCATATAGCCAATAAAGAATATCACTTGTGAGCACATTGACATGTCCTAGACAGGTCTGCACCCCTGCCTTTCAGGTTCGACGTCCTATTGGCCCACTAGATGCAGGAGCTTTAAACTTTGTCAAGATACGGGCACCCACTGTGGAGATCTGTATCTCGGGAAGCATGGGATCCCTGAAGCTGAATTTGATGAGATACCACTCCGGAGACCACATGCATTAAATAATACAAAAACAACACATTAATTGTTCCTTTAAAGGCCACATAGTCCTTGAGCACCAATGAGCTGATGCTAGCGTATCAATCTCCAGACTTGACAAACGTTACAATCAGGCGAACTATAAGTAACGTGCAAAATTATGCTGTCATTAATTAAAATATGTAAAGTATCTATAAAACGAAGTAATTTATGCAGCACATAATGAGAAATAAATTTGCTAACCTTCATAATCTTCATGAATTAATTTAATGTTCGTTAACTCTTTAATTAATGACTTGCATGCAATCAGCTTGCAATATATAGTTAAATAAAATATAGTACTGAGTTTCATTAAGTTTAAAAGCACCACATTAAAAATTATTCTCTAGATACAGTAGCAATGGATTTTGCATCCTAATATGAATTTAATAGCATTGGTTATTTGCATCTAGTACATATAGAGTGTGAGGAAGTTTGAGTGTATTCATAAAGATTATGGAATTTATTGGTTTGGTGCCACATAATTTAATTTAATGTGTATTAATTCTGAATATCTACATGTTAATATTACAAAACAACTTGCATGTAATATGTGATCTGTCTGCTTCTACCATTTTCCTAGTTTTATCAAAGCAGTGTTTCTTATTTTGGGGGTGTAACGGTGTTTCCCTGGGCCCCTCTCATACTGACCCCTATGTGAGAAAACTGTCCCCAGTTACATGTCATGTCGTGTGGTGCACCTGCTGGCTTACAGGACACCTGAGTCTCCCGCTTCATGGTATTGGGGAATTCACCAGGACTGGCTCGTGAGGTAATGCTCAGTTCGTACTCACAGTTGGTACAGCGCCTCCATCTCTTCCAGGTCCCCACGACAGCAGGGAGGAGACTCTGGAAGAGAACCCCTGGGTTCAGCTTCTCCCTGAATGACTCCAGGCTCAGGCGAGAAGGTTCTTTTATTCAAGGCACTCTTTATTAACATCCTCCATGGCAGACTGCCCATCATAGCGGCCAGTCTTTAGCCGCACATGTTCAAGGTTGCCCACCTCAAGGAAGTTCCTGACTCTCTAATAGAGAAAGGGAATAGTCTGTATCCTCTCCCCTAAAGGAGGGCCACAATCTGTGCCAGAGCCCTGGCACAGTGTGGGGTCAGCTTGTCAGCCTCTGCAACACTTGACAGACTGACACTTGAACTGCACAGACTCCACAGCTCTTACACCAGACCCACTAACTTTAGGAAGTGATGCGTATTATATAGCTCCAGAAGGCACCACCCCTATGTCACTGTATGTGGACACAGAGCATGCTGTCACTTCCTTTGCTACATATTACACCTCACAGGGGATTGAAGGCAAAACCTTACTCCTGGCAAACCTGCCCTCTTAACATGGTTTACTGCACAGGAGGAGAGAGGCATGTAACCCCAAAATTACACAGGGCTACAGGGGCATTATACTTATGTAACCCATGTTCCCCCCCCCCCGGTTGCAGATCGGGTCCCTAGGGTGTACTGAGGGCTGGCTACATGTATGTGAGTGGTGCATACCTGCTGGTAACAGGAGGGCCTGAGTGTCCGGCGATGGTAATATGGGACAACAGGGACAGGCTTCTGGGGTTAATGCCTTCATCTTCTAGCAACGGTACAGCGCCTCCATCTCTGGTAAGCCCTATCAGGGTAGGGTGAAATCCTTCCAGAGAGCCCTGGTCTCAGGGCGAGAGATTTCAGTCTCACACAGTCTTTGTAAAACTAGCAGCAGCTCTTTATTTCACAGCAGCACACAGCAGCAGCAATCAGGTACAGTGGTCTCCTCCTCCTCCAGACTGTGCACCCTCAGGATGAGCTCTGGATCTCTCTGTATCCCTGCCACCACCCCAAGTCACAGGCACTCAGGGTGGGGCTAGCTCTTCCCTCACCCCCTAGGCAGGGTGAGGGGCATTGGTCCACCTATTGCTAACTAGGCCCTACTGCTCAGGAACCTAGCTAACTCCCTCTGACTGTCCAGTCAGGCACTCCAACACTAACTTCTGCCCTCTGGCAGGAGCAGGCAACTAAATTTAGTCAGCCCCACCCCTCATAATGTCAGCAGGCCCCTCCACTGTGTCTCTTGCCTTCCACACAGAGTCAGGGGCCTACCTCCACCAATCAAGGCAGGGCTTGAAGCGGGGGAAACCCATGATAACTACTGGTGGCCTACCGTTAGCAGGACTTACACCAGTAGGAGAAAGATATATAGCCCAAAATCTTACCAGGGCTACACTCTCCCTCAGGGGGAATCCAATGGTCCCCACTTGGACCTAAATTTAGCAGCACCATCCTGCAGGTGAACAACCTAGGAAACAAACACATTGCATGTTATGTTAGGCATCAGACCATACACCAGATGGCGTAAAATGGCGTAAAATAACAGCACACGGTTACTCCTAACGTGGAGAACCAACTAATAATAGTGTCTCGGGTCAGGCTTCCGTACTTCCCGCTCATTATGATCTGTTACTGTTATATAGTATGGCTGTACCGACCCAGACTCCGGCCGATACACCACACTGTGCATGTATATACATCTCCCCACACTCCAGGCCCGGACTACATCACTTATTTTGTCTTCATTGTGATAGCCTGCCTTTCCGAACCTCGTTCGCAAGTACTCCATCACTGCCTCCCTGAACCAGCTATGTCTCTGCCTCTGCGTCTACCTCTTGTAGTATTGGTGTAGATGGTGGGGTTCATCTTACGGACCACTTTACTTACAGGCCCTGCCTCCGCAGTACTCTGGGACCCTCGGGCCCTCCCTCTAGACACAGGAGAAAATGTTACAGGGTTAGACACACGAATCACATTGGCATAGGGTCCCCCCCCATCAGATCCCTCGTCACTCAATTCCCAATCCCTTCAATCTTTGGAATATTTGGGGTTCTTGCTTAATTTATCCCCGCTAGGTCCCGGTATCATGACTCATGACGGGGCAGTGGCCGGGGCAATGGCGCTAGGGGTTGGGACTGGGGCATCGTAAATGTCCGTGTCAATGTCCAGCAAGCAGGTAATGCTGCGACCAATAGGCACCTTCCTGCTTGCCCTCTCCGGCGTGCTTCGTGCTCCTCGGTGAACGCCGTGGCATTCAAGTGTAGCAAGTGCATCTGCCATGGCTGCTCCTCTGGCCGCAAATATGGCCGCCGGGCCTCCGTGCCAGCCGGAACTGGAAGTGACGTCATCGTTGGCGCCCACGGAATCTCCATCCGCTCCGTGGTCTCGCACCGGAAGTGCGTCGAGGACCGGAAGGGGGGGTGGTGGCGCATCTGTTCCGCGGACGGGCAGGTAGGCCGCAAGCCTCTCTCTCTCTTCCTCTGCAGGTTCCGTCTTCACCTGGCGGGAGTAAGGGGGTGGGGGTGTCTCCTTACCGCTCCACTGCCGCCTGATGATCTCTGGTTCCTCCGGAGCCGTCTCGGATCCCGTCTCCGCCGCACTGGGAGTCACCACGACCGTGGGACTGCTACGGGCCTCAGGCCGCACCAGCGCTCGCCGTCGGGAGGTGTCCGGACTCGTCTGCTCCCTCTCTCCAGTAAGTGGACCGCCATCTTTCTTACAGCTGGGGTGGTTCGCCGGTAGGCGCATCGCCACCGATGAAACGCCATCTTCTTCCTCTGAAGACGACTTGCTCGGATCCTCCGCTAAGGAGTCACCTGGGTCTTTCGCCGCACCGCTAGTGGGTAGTGGTATGAAACGGGCCCGCTCCGGTACCTCCACAACGGTCGCACTCTTCTCCGCCGGAACGTCTCTCGGCTCTGTAGTTGGCTGGGCCTTTGTTCCCACCTCAGCGGTGATGCAGGGAACTAGGGCAGCCTCGTCCACCGCCTCCGCCACCTCCGTTAGGGTTCCTGGCGAGGCACTTTGTGGCGTCTTTAGCATAGGCCATGGCTCGGTAGGCCACAGGTAGAACGTGCCACATTGAGGGCATCGTGCTTTTGTGCTTGGGGCCGGTCCGGGTGACCTGCAGTGTATGCACAGGCACCGAAGGTACTCTCGGCCGTCGAGATCCACTACCAGGAAGCCTCCTGGGAACTGGAAGGTGGTCATATTTAGTTCTGACATTGTTTGCTCAGGGGTGGAACAGTTCAGCTGGTTAGCTCCTTGCTCTTTGAATGCCAGACAAAAGTGAAGTTCCTCGCTCTCACTTCCTGTCCCTCCTTTCTCTGGGGAGGACGCTTCTGATTGGTTCTTGCAGTGCCCCCTCCCTCTGGTGGAAACAAGAGGAGGGGCACTCTTTCTCTCAGTGTGACATGGCCTTGTCTGTCAGCCAGTCACAGCACAGGTGGGTGGGCTTTCGGCTTTCGCGCCGCTCTGCTCCTTTTGCAGGGGATCTGGGTTTGGCGCCAAACCCCTGCACATCTCCCGCCACATTTCTCTCACAGTCTCTTTGCACGCTTCACGTGCGCGATCCAGGATTGGCGGGAGTCGCCATTTTGGGACGGCTGCTAGCTGCTGGGTTGTGGATGGCGCTGCTGTCGCCATTTTTAACTCTTTCTTGCTCCGCGGAGCAGATGTAGTGACGGTCGCCATCTTTAATGAGCCCTTCAAATGTATGTGTTCACTATTCTCAGTGTCTAGTGCATAACTCGTTCCTAGACACTGACTGCTCTCACTGACACTCTCTGATGCTCTCTGCATACTCTCCGAATGCTTTGCCCACTGATATGATGTGGCATACCCCAGGCTAGGCAGAACTCTTTCTTAGTACACTGCACCCGCTGACGGTTCCTGCAAGTACTCTGTGGTGTGTTTTATGTGGGTGCTGGCTAGTGTACTGGGCATCTCCCTTAGTATGGGCGTCTCCTACTTTTGGCCACTCATAGTGCGGGCTCTGGGCCATGGTCCCTGGACAAGTTAACAGGCTAACCCCCCCAGTTGCCTCACACTATCTGCCTTAAGGGACTAGGACAGCTATAGCTCCACACCCATCTTACAACACCCTCCTAGGGCACCCAGGGCGTACTGTGCGAGAGTCCACGTTCCCCTGACTACCCCTGATATGAATCTGCGCCCTACTTTCTCCAGCACTTGCATGGAAGGTGTACCTAACACTTCCAGCTCTGCTTTGCTGAAAGCCTGTCCTGTTTCTGGATCTCAGCAGCTCGCCTCCAAATGTAACCCATGTTCCTCCCCCCCAGTCGCAGATCGGGCCCCTAGGGTGTACTGAGGGCTGGCTACATGTATGTGAGTGGTGCATACCTGCTGGTAACAGGAGGGCCTGAGTGTCCGGCGATGGTAATATGGGACAACAGGGACAGGCTTCTGGGGTTAATGCCTTCATCTTCTAGCAACGGTACAGCGCCTCCATCTCTGGTAAGCCCTATCAGGGTAGGGTGAAATCCTTCCAGAGAGCCCTGGTCTCAGGGCGAGAGATTTCAGTCTCACACAGTCTTTGTAAAACTAGCAGCAGCTCTTTATTTCACAGCAGCACACAGCAGCAGCAATCAGGTACAGTGGTCTCCTCCTCCTCCAGACTGCGCACCCTCAGGATGAGCTGTGGATCTCTCTGTATCCCTGCCACCACCCCAAGCCACAGGCACTCAAGGTGGGGCTAGCTCTTCCCTCACCCCCTGGCATCATTGCCTTTAAATTACGTCATCAAAATTAATTTTTTCCCCCCCAAATCACATGGTTTTCATGGCCCAATCAGGGCCTATAAAAGCCTATGTCGTGTCATTTTGAAGGCAGACGCCGTGGAGGAAGGACGTCCTACAGAAGAAAGAAGGCCAGGGCGTGGCCGAAGAAGAGAAGAAGACCCCAGAAGAGAGCGGAAGAAGATACAAGAAGATACAAGAAAGAAGAATATAGATGAAGATGGATTACAAATAGAAGACCCCTGGATTGTTATGGTTTATTATTTTATGGTTTATTATTTTATAGTTTATTATTTTATGGGTTCCTGTGCGTGGATTGGTTCGAGAGTAAGCTGTTCAATGGGAGTCAGTGAGTGGGTCAAGTAATGGTAAGTCAACAAAATAATTTTTTTTTTAACTTGTACATGTTTTTGTGTTTTTTTACATGTGATAATTTTTTATTTTTTAAGATAATTTCTTGCCACTGTATGTATGTATGTATGTATGTATGTATGTATGTCTAGATCGATATATACATACAGGGTAAGAAATGCATTGGTAGGAAATGCTTGTTTTGCAGTATTTAAAATGATTTTGGCTATGCATAAATGTGTGTGTAATGTTTTTTGGAATTATATAGATGTAATTTTCGGTGTTGTATGCTATACTTTAGGTCAGGGTGAGGCTTGCTTTTCTATATTGTATTCTTTTGGGTATTATATTTTGTCTGATGGTAACTTGTTCTGTTTAACGATTGAAATAGTTAATTGTGTAATTGTTATGGATGGTATTTTAATTGTTTTGGGATTTGATTAATGAATGCTAATTGATTTATGGTGACTTGCTTGGTTTAAATAGTATACTTGTTTGGATTTAATGGTATTTTGTTTGGAATATTTTATTGTTAACGTTGATTTGCAGAGTGTACATGGTGCATAGATTGTATGCATCATGTATACAATGTAAATTCAAAGTTTTGATTGGCATTTGATGCTTTAGATTGGAAGATGAGATAAATAAAAACCAAGTCTACCACAGTGGTCCATTGTGATTCGACCTTGGTCCTTGAAGATGCTGAAGACGTTATCAAATGTACAGTAGGCGCTTCATAATAAAAACTTTTTTCTAAATTCCTACACTATTATTGCACTATTGCGGACGGGACTGGGTACCATGTGTACACCGTACATGTATAAAAAATCTTTGACAAAGGGCATCTGCCCGAAACGCGTCAGAGTCACCCCTTTACCCCCCTTGTTTGGATGTCTCACTTGTCTAACCCTCAACAAGTTGGTTTTTACTCATTTTGGGTGTGCCGTATCCCAGGTTTTTTTCCTGCCTACTGTGCTCCACACACCCCTCCTGTGAGGATTCCACCATTGCCAATACCTCTACGTGGGATGCACGCCTGTGGAGCCTATACCTCATCAAATCGTGAGTTACCTATGGAGTTTCTATCCTGTGCTATCTATATTACTGCTGTCACTATACTCTAAGTAGTTTCTCATTGAGTGTGGTGGTTAAAAGGTTTGATTTGCCCTATGGGCTGTTTATTTCCCCATTACACCATAAATCCCACTCTGAGATTTATGCCTCATTAAGGCTACTACTATTATATGAGTTAGCTCGTGGCATATGCAGTTTATTGTTACTGATGGGCTTACAGCACTGAGAATGCTTTAAGAACCTGCACAAGGATTTGATCTTATACTCCAATGAATGTATTACAAGGCTCACAATAAGGAACATTAAGAAGAAAGAATGTTTCATCTCTAAACCTGTTCAAGGTTCTGTCGCACTGATATTGGGACTACATAGTTCATTTGCCTATACTGTATAAAAAAAAACTGACTGTAGTTATGCATTTTTAAAATTTTCTGCAATTAATGCTGCAGCAGATAACATGGCGACAGTAGCCGAAATATATGAATATTTTATTTCGAACTACGATTTTTAACATTTTTCACCTAACGTTCGTGGTTGGAAGCATTCAATAAGAAAAACCTTAAGTAGCGATCAGTCTTTTTTTCGCATTGATACCAGAGGGTATTCGGGTGTGGTCCCTGATTTTTACAGTATGTTTGATCATGGCAACTTCCAAAGGAGAAAGGTCAGGTTTAATCCATATAAGTCTCGTCAATCCCAATGCAGCACTGTAACAGCGTCGGCAACAGCGCCAGCACCGGCACCGACACCAGCAACGGCTTACAATAACGGTCCGACCATCAGTGAAAACCTGGTGAACGGCAATCCTTGCTACCTGTCCCCGCCGGAATATCTGTAAAATTTACAGCCTGAGCCTGATTTCACGTACAGGTACCAGCAAGCTTGCGTGTATCAAAAAGATTTCCAGCTTCATCAGCTGTCAATTACAGGTGCAGCAGGACAGCTATCAACTGTCAATTATAATGCAGACTACGGGAGTGACAGTGGCTCATCTCCACCCATTTGGCAAAGTTTATAATGAAGGTAAATACAATGTACTGTACAGTATTAAGTTTAAAGCTGCAGTTCAAGCTGCCGTGTAACAAAAAATATTCTTAAAAAAAAAAAAAAAAAAAACATTACAGTAGTGTATGTGCATCAATACAATATGCACAGAGACAAGTGATTAGCTACAGTAAGCTGCAGATCGGTCTGTTCTCCTGTAATCAATTGCTCTGCTCAGGGTGATTTAATTCAATTCTTGTACAATTATTGAAAATGTAGTCCTGCAATATGATTGACTGAGCAGTTACTACAGTAGATACAATTGGTGGACAGCTAGGGAGAGGGCGGAGCACAAGAGTCAGAGCCTATCAGAAGTTTGTTCTCATCATACAGACGCACATGTACTGTAGGATATTGCGTGCACTGTTGCTTTAATTCCCAATGATGCGACTTGATGCATGCGCAATACAATAATAGCATTTTTTCTCCAGAAAAGAAACTTTGACATAAAGCTGAAAAAGGCAAAAGGAGGGATTTTGATGGACCTCTAATATCGCTTTTTTTTAAAACGTTGCTTGCGAATTGTTAATCTGATTTAAAAATCCAATTAGGCAAAACATTTAGAGTGACAGTGCAATTTTTATCGATTAAGATAGAATAATTGTGAGCTTTATAGAAAACCTTATACAGTATGCTTGCATGTGTAATTAACTCTGCTAAGAAACCCCCAAAATACAAGTGTTTATCTTTTATTCTATATGTATTATTTATTATTCAATACTTTCAAAACACATATGCGTATCATCCCATTTAGGCGCATGCGTGTGGGTCTCATTGGAACCTTGTCGAAACAGATATGCGTGTCATCACATTTAGGCGCATGCGTGTATGTTTCATTGGAACCTTGTTGAAACACATATGCGTGTCATCCCATTTAGGAGCATGCGTGTGTGTCTCATTGGAACCTTGTTGAAACACATACAGTATGGGGTATTGGCGTAAATGACTTCACATTCAATGTGAATTTCAAGTCTGAAAAAAATAGACCCCCTTTTTTTGTTTTGTTTCTAAGCATGGGCTTGCATAACAATTTTTGCTATTCTTAGACTCTATCACTAGCTTTTTAATTCTACACTACAGTCATGTATACTGTACTTTATGAGCTGGGTGGCATACTGTAATTTTTATTTGGGGGTGTGGGTTTCAAAACATTCTGATAACCTGTTCAAAAGATTTCTTTAAACTAATAATCCTGCATACACACCTCTCCCCGCCTCCCTTCAAACACACACACACAAACACACACACACACACACACACACACACACACACACACACACACACACACACACACACACACACACACACACACACACACACACACACACACACACACACACACACACACAGTTCAAATGATTCTCATGAATTTAAAGAAGGAACAATTTTATTTGTGCAGGATAATCATGGAAAATGAATAACACAAAAATACAGTATGTCGCCTCTTCTTCCAAATTTACAAGCTTGACTTTATCTTCTTCGTAATGGCTGCATTGCAGTCTGTAGTTCTTTTGTCATTGAGAGAGTGGGAGGGGTAGTGTAAATTACTGACTGTTACTACCGTATACACACAGTACAATACTTTTACTCATGTGTCCCCCCCTTCCTGTAGTGCTGCAGCTCTTAAGTTGAAACTTGAGTTTCTCAATGGTATTGCAGACCGTGCAAAAATGCAATTTTCTGAACCCGATAAAAACCTTTTGATCCTAATAGAGGTATATTAGTATTTTATCTGATAGTGTTAGGACTTGCGAACTGGGTCTGGCTTGTCGTGGCTCGCAGGCTTACAATGCTTTGGCCAAAGGGTAAAACTAAATAACCCTTTTTCAAGAGAATATATAAGTATTTTACTGTGTATTTTTGTCATATTGGATGTCACATTGGGCTTCTCTATCGTTTATTAGATTTTTAAGACAACAACTCGCGATCACCCACTTGAGTTTCGACGGTATTGCAGACCGTGCAAAAATGCAATTTTCTGAACCTGATAAAAACCCGAGTCAACACACTTAAGGTGGTACGGTTGGAAGAAATCGCGCGCCATCACATGGGTATTCCGAGTTATAAACCTCGCGATTTGCTAAAATGATGGCCGCTGCATCTGCAGTTCTTCCATAAAGGGAAATATTTAGGGGGGTTTGGGGAATCTCACTAAGCATTTGGACATTATGTGCCAGAAGAAAGATGATTTCTACTAATTGAATTCCACAGGTATTCACAGATCTGTCCACCTGTCGATCTACGAACAGGAAACTCCTATATTTAAGGGTGATGCTAATTCCCAATAGATCCTTTATATGATTGCTGACTCTGTGTCAAAATGTTTTTAATTTTCCCACAATCCCACAATACAGCCATTTAGTAAACCCCTGAGCCGAATCTTCGGTGATTGATCACAGGAGAACGAATCGATCGACAACTTAGCTAATTAATTACCATTGTGTGGATTGTATTGTATTGATGCACATATTAAAGGAAAAAAATAAAATAATGGCAACTTGGACTGCTGCTTTAAGGACCATGCCGCGGGCTTGCCAGTACCAGAATGGTGTATATCAGGATTATTTTCTTGGTGTTGCCCAACTCAGAGAAAGGTACAGATAACTGGCCAATTACAAAATTGTCAGAAACCTGTCACCAGGAATGATTAGTGACCACATCTAGCACATTAGGGCTACACAATCATATTACAAGATAAACAGTGGTCAAAATATAAATGTACACTATTCTTGATATAGAAGAAGTATATTACTTAACATGGGCTGAAATGGAAATAGATTAATTGGACTTTCTAATTAAAAAGATATGAGGGTAAGAGCATGAGCGGCACAGGAGACCAGATGCAATAAGCTCCATTAAATTAGCACAAAATAACGTGAGGTAACCTTAAAATAGTAACTGTAAGAAATCCAATTCAGTAATAATTATATTGTAATGTGTGAATCCAGTTATCGAGACAAAATGTCAAAGTATGCAGTGTATTTTGTCTGACGGTTCTCTCATATATATATTACCTATGTTGAATATTCCTAATTGGTATATATATATTGGCAGTGTTCGACAAACCTATACATTTGCTCGCCCCGGGCGAGTGGATTTAACCCCCGGGCGAGTAAATATTGGCCCAAGCAGCACACGTTTGGTACTAGGTGGCGAGTAGATTTTTTTGTGTGGCGAGTAGATTTTTTGGTGATTTGTCAACCACTGTATATTGGGATATAGTCCGTTAACCCTAGCACCGCCTGCTCTTACCAGGACTAAGGCCTCGGAAATGGTAGCATGGATCTCTGGTTTCCCTGTGTTATTCTGACTGCTTGTCTAGATTTCCTGACCGGCCGGTCATACAGGTGGGAGGCATTTTTATGGCTTTACAATCTGTTGGTATAGTGTTCCTATATTATTCATTATACCTCATGTTTTGATTTTTATTAGCAGGGATTATATTGTAACATGCCAGAATATTTTCACTCTTGAGGGCTACGAGACTGCTTTATTTTGTATCGTTGGTGATATGTGACTTAATAAACTTGTTTTATATTTTTTGTATACCTGAGTGCTTTACGTGGGATTTTTCTTTTCTTCTTTGTTTACATACATTTTCATCCCCAGCACCGTCAGTAGCCCACTATTATAGGGTTTTATTCTCCTACTGACTTAGGTCTGTTTATTTATTTAGGTCAGTAGCAGGCTTTCTTTGTGATAGATAGATGGATAGATGGATAGATAGATGGATAGATAGATAACGTACTTTAATGTAAACTGTTTATTGTATTTCAAATAACCGAGATTATAATTGCATCTGTGTGGCTCATGATGTACATTGTTCACATCACTGGGGGCTGGTTGAGACTACGTGATTACTGCCCAAAGCGCTCATGTGGACACAATCCTGGGAGACTAGTGGCTCTTTGATGATTCTTGTCTTCCAGCACTGGAATGGTTAAATTATTGAATGTACCATGCTTAAGAGAAAATGTATTGAAATTAAAGTGCTTATGACCCAGCAAAGGAAGTGATAAGAAATGGGCCACTGACTGCATTTTAAGTGCCTTAAATAGGTCTGCGGCATATAAGTTTTACAGATTCAATACCTCCCAAACAGGTTGTGAGGAAGACACAGGAATGCAAATACTATAAAAATATTCAGCATATTGTTTGTATACAGGTATTTTGTTTTTCAATTTCTTCTAAGAACTCAATTCCATGGAATCAAAACCTTTTACTATAGTGGAAATGAAAGGCATTTCGTAACCCTAAAAATAAAAAAAGTTACAGTACTGTACATCATAAACAAGACATATAACAGTGACTGCACCTAGCTTATATTTTTTTTATTAAAAATTGCTATCAACAATGTACAGTATCTGTTTAAATATTTATGTGTTTATGTATGTATTTACTTCTCCTTCATCACCTCCATTCCTTCCCTTAAAAAATGCATTTGGCATTCACATTTTGATTCACTTTCTATTTTCCATTACAATGATATCATTGTGACGGGAGCTTTGTGACAGGCTATGAATAATACACCACCAAAGATATAACTGGGTTGAACTGAATGAGACTTGGATATGATAAAATATAATTTATTCCTTGAAAAAGGTGAACACACGAGATATACAAATAACAGACAAAATATGGACACTTACTTAAAGGTTAGGACAAGAAAAGCCATCAGGATACAGGATGGGCCATTTCTTCCATAATTCAGTTTCAGATGAAGACATCACAGCAATACGTGAAGATCATGAAGACATTTGAGTAAGGGTTGACACTGGGTTAAATACCATTTCAAACCCCTCTCTCAACCCTAGATGCCGAGTTGGCTAGAAAAAATCTCTTTGAAGCAGATTTTGGCTTCCATTGTAAGTGTGAAGTATCACACTTAAAAACGCTCAGTTCCTTGGTTCCTGCCCCCAGTATAAACAATTAGGGCAGTTACCTTTTGATCACTGGCCTATGCTAATTCTTGCAGGATGCCCTTCCTGCCTTATTTAACATAGCAGATGGAGTCTGCATTTTTCAGAGCAGATCTAAAATTCCCATATTCACTGTAAATAACTTCATAACTTCAGTTCAGTGCTACTTACTGGCACGCGAGACATATTAATACATTCCGTCACGCATGACGCTCCCAATGAGACCGTGTAATACTAAAATTAAGAGAGATATTAATATCTGTCTCTTAGTACCAGCTAGACATCAGGTGTCTGTAATCCTTATGTGCGAATCAGTCCCACGAATACACATATGTAGCTTTTAGCACGTTCAGCCGAGGACATCTCATAATATTCTTATATTTAATAAGGTCACTCATTCTGTAGCCCCACTCCTAAATCAGGGGCGTTTGGCCAGTCTACCAAATGGAGTTTCTGGCAGGATACTATGGTTTGTAAGTGTGAGTTATAACACTCCCAAACCACTCCAGCTTCCTGCAAACATTTGGTCGCATTCCTTAGTAGGCAGGCATCTTTGAGGGTTACTTAAACAAAGAACTAGAATCACTATTCAACTATTAACCCTTGCCCTCCCGGATGGATCCTAGTGTTTGTGTGGTGCAGTCACTGGAACAGAAACAATACATTTTTACAGGGGAATAAACATTTGGATGGCTGAAGCAAGGCAAAACCACATTACTGGACCCCAGTCCAGTTAACCCCTTGCTTCCCAGGTGAGAGTAGAGGGTGGCCAAATGGGGTGTAACCCCTTTAATCCCGGGCCAAATCCCCTCTCTCTTGACACCTCCCCTCAATGGGTGCTTGGTGCCCCAGCTTCCTCCCCTGGCACTGGGACACCACTGGCGCCCTTGAAGCACTCAATAAGTCCTGAGGGGTTGGCCTGGCAAAATTGTCCTCCGGCATTGTCCAGTACATTGTCCTGGCCACAGTGGATAGTGAAGTCCAGATCCTGCTGAGCAGGGCTCCACCGTGACCGCCGGGCATTCTCCTTTGCCTCCCTCTGCCCCCCACCCCGTGCCTGGTGAACCAAGTCCATGGTGAAGGGGCCTGTCTGCAGACAAGGCTGCATACTGCCCAGAGACTGGCATGTCTCCGCACCAGCGAGAGACCAGCTATCAAGCACAGACCGTCGCTTTCTTGTCAACCAAGTCTGTGAAAGAGTTATGTCACTATCCTGTAGGGACCCTACCTGCCCTGGCCTTGTGCCCACCTGCAGCTGCTCTGCTATACCCTTGACTCTCCTCCCTGGCTGGCTATCTACCCACAGCCCCTCCTCTTGGAACCCTGGGGAATCTGTCAGGGGGGTCACTCCTGGCCAATCAGAACAAGGGACCTCCTGCCTACCTAGCCCATCCCTAGCTTCTGCCAGCTGCCTGACACCCCAATGACCTTCTATCTTCCCCTGCTCCACAGTGTCTCCCTGCCTAGCCTCCCCTAGGCCCAACACCTCAGCCCCTGCTGATGACTTCTGCTGCTTACCTCCCTGCAGCCCACCTGCACTCCTCTCCCCCCTGGGAAATCCTAACCCAGACCCTGGAACTACATGAGTGCACCTACCTCCCTGACCTTGTCTCCCCCTTACCAGGGATGAGCTCAGGGGCACCTCTCCAGATGCAACCGCCTTAGCTCTTGGCTGGCAGGTATCCCTGGGGTGGCACAAGCTGGCCAATGCCCATGATACCCCCAGCCCATTGCAAGGCTGCAACAGGGGGTTGCTGATCTGAGAAACCCCCTGAGGCTCTGCCAGGGTAATGAGGAACTCTAGCTGCCATACCTGCTGCTTTCCCTCCCCGGCTACCACTAGCCCTTCTTCTCTCACTGAGATCTGATGCTGGCTACCTACCTGCAGCCTCCTGTCACTCCGCTTCTCCCTAGCTAATCCTAACCTGGATCCTAGGGACACCTGAGAAAGGCCATCTCCCTGACACTGCCTCCCCATTACTGGGGATGAGCTCAGGGTTGCTGGTGCAGATGCACCCACCTTAGCTCCTGGCTGGCGGGTACTCTTGGGGTGGTCTAACTTTGCCACAACCCCTGATACCTCCAGCCCATAGCAAGGCTGCAACAGTGGGGCTTTTAACTGAGAGTCCCCTTGCTGCTCTGCCAGGGTAATGGGGAAGCCTGGCTGCCCTACAAGCTGCCCTTCCTTCCCCTCCCTTGGTACCCCTATCTCCTGCCACCCCCCAGTCACTCCTATAGTAAAACAACGTGGTACAGTCATAGGGAAAAATAAGTCAGGGTCAGTCTGCGACTTGGTTTGGCTTACCTCGCTGGTCCCCGCAGAGAACGCCGCCTTTGTTGGTCTCGATTACAGGGGGACTGGAGTGGCCACCACCGGCATCATCTGGGCCGGGCAGCAACGGGCCGCTGCTGCGACAGCGCCCAGGTTGGGTACAGGTACAACGGTGTAGGACAAGGGTCCCAGGTCTTTGTGGAGTAACACGGCTCCCACCAAACCAGGTAAAATAACCCCCTCCCGCAATCCCTGTCCCTCCCCCCACTCAGAAAGGGCTCCGGCACTTTGCCGGAATCGCAGCTATTCCACAGCCGTCGCCGCCATGGGCGAGCCCCGGGTAGCTGATGGATGGCCGCCGCTCTCCACCGCTGTTGCCGATGCAGCCCGGCCAAGTTCTCCAGGACTCATCCCGTGAAGGGTTGTTGCCCTGGCTGGGCGGGAGCCATCAGAGGATGCCGCTAACTGGGTCATCTTTTCCGCAGCTCGTGAGCGCTGGCCCTGAGGGGCTTCTTCGCCAGGTGGATGGCCGCCGCTCTCCGCCGCTGTTGCCGATGCAGCCCAGCCAGGTTCTCTAGGGGATGTCCCATGAAGGGTTGTCGCCCTGGCTGTGCGGGAGCCATCAGAAGATGCCGCTAACTGGGTCATCTTTTCCGCAGCTCGTGAGCGCTGGCCCTAAGGGGCTTCTTCGCCCGACCGCGCACGGTCCGGGCACCGGGCATTATTGTGGCCCGTTTGTTGGTAGTGCCGCAGCGCCTGCTGGAGCTTCTCCGCCACCGGTGGACTAACCCCAGCAAGGGGCAACGGAGTCCAGAGCGGAGTTGCTCGAGTGCCGGGCTCATTCCGGAGCTTCTCCGCCGCCGGTGGACTATCCCCAGCAAGGGGCAACGGAGTCCAGAGCGGAGTTGCTTGAGCGCCGGGCTCTGGGAGGGGGTAAGCGGGTCGGTGCGGTACCGACGCCATGAACTGGGTCCACTTCGCTGGAAACCATGTCTTGCCCAACGCACACACCAGTGCTAGCTCTTTCAGGGAAAATGGACGGGTCGCCGCAACGGCCATTACCTCTCCTGGTGCAAGACTTCCGTGGTCTCCAAGACCACCCGCTCCCTCCACAAGTCTCTGCCGTCCCGGAGCTGGGTCCATTCCCTGCTCTCCGGGTGGTTTGATGGTTACAGCAGCTGCAGCGGTGGATCTTTGCTCAGCCTGCTGGGTTTCATGCTCACCGATCGCTGCCTCTCTCTCAGCCTTGCCGGCTGCTGGTCCCCGCGCCGACTTGATGCACTCCTCCGGTCTCGGTGCCCGACTCCAGTCACACAGATGGCCGGCACTTTGGTTCTGGAGGCACTGCTTCTCACAAGTAGGGGAACAGTGAGGAGGTGCCATATCTTGTGTTATATGTTGTACACTGTGTGTTCAATATCTTTAGTCCCAGGAACTCGCAATTACCATCGAGTTCCCAGTATATTACAGTATCCCTCAGTACACTGTAATACAGGTCCATTTCAATCCCGCCGCTGCCACCAATTTTATTAATAGCCTGTGACGGGAGCTTTGTGACAGGCTATGAATAATACACCACCAAAGATATAACTGGTTTGAACTGAACGAGACATAGATATGATAAAATATAATTTATTCCTTGAAAAAGGTGAACACACGAGATATACAAATAACAGACAAAATATGGACACTTACTTAAAGGTTAGGACAAGAAAAGCCATCAGGTTACAGGATGGGCTATTTCTTCCATAATTCAGTTTCAGATGAAGACATCACAGCAATACATGAAGATCATGAAGACATTTGAGTAAGGGCTGACACTGGGTTAAATACCATTTCAAACCCCTCTCTCAACCCTAGATGCCGAGTTGGCTAGAAAAAATCTCTTTGAAGCAGATTTTGGCTTCCATTGTAAGTGTGAAGTATCATACTTAAAAACGCTCCGTTCCTTGGTTCCTGCCCCCAGTATAAATAATTAGGGCAGTTACCTTTTGATCACTGGCCTATGCTAATTCTTGCAGGATGCCCTTCCTGCCTTATTTAACATAGCAGATGGAGTCTGCATTTTTCAGAGCAGATCTAAAATTCCCATATACACTGTAAATAACTTCATAACTTCAGGTCAGTGCTACTTACTGGCACGCGAGACATATTAATACATTCCGTCACGCATGACGCTCCCAATGAGACTAAATACTACCAAGTAATACTAAAATTAAGAGAGATATTAATATCTGTCTCTTCGTACCGGCTAGACATCAGGTGTCTGTAATCCTTATGTGCGAATCAGTCCCACGAATACACATATGTAGCTTTTAGCACGTTCAGCCGAGGACATCTCATAATATTCTTATATTTAATAAGGTCACTTATTCTGTAGCCCCACTCCTAAATCAGGGGCGTTTGGCCCGTCTACCAAATGGAGTGTCTGGCAGGATACTATAATTTGTAAGTGTGAGTTATAACACTCCCAAACCACTCCAGCTTCCTGCAAACATTTGGTCGCATTCCTTAGTAGGCAGGCATCTTTGAGTGTAACTTAAACAAAGAGCTAGAATCACTATTCAACTATTAACCCTTGCCCTCCCGGATGGATCCCAGTGTTTGTGTGGTGCAGTCACTGGAACAGAAACAATACATTTTTACAGGGGAATAAACAGTTGGATGGCTGAAGCAAGGCAAAACCACATTACTGGACCCCAGTCCAGTTAACCCCTTGCTTCCCAGGTGAGAGTAGAGGGTGGCCAAATGGGGTGTAACCCCTTTAATCCCGGGCCAAATCCCCTCTCTCTTGACAATCATTACTATTTGTTGAATTATTTATTTACACAGTATATACATTTGCTTTATTTAGTTAGTAGATACATATAGACATTGCATGATTTTGTACCAGAAAGGGCGTGGGGGAGGGTATAATTATATACATATATATATATATATATATATATATATATATATATATATATATATATATATATATATAATATATATATACAAAAACACAGAAAAAACAGGCGCACTCATAGCGTAAAATTGTATAACAATAAATTTATGGAATAAGGGATAAAAATACACACTCACAAACAGAGCTGAATAAAATGCATTTTTGAGTACATCTCAGCCCGTTCAGACGCAGGAACCCAAAGAGGAGGACTTCGGTGTGATGTCCGCGGTGTGTCTTGCCACAATAGCCCCTCTATGTCCCAGCAGGGACCAAAAGCCACGAGGGACACCGCCTTCCCCTTGCTCCGGCGCTACACAGAGCATACACTGAATCAAATCTCGCGTGAGCTCGATGACGTCAGCGAGGTTTCAGCCGGAGAGAGTTCACAGTGTAAACAGGAACTTGAATGTCTGAATGGCTGGTAGCAAAATGCTAGCAACGCAGCAAAAGTGCAATATATGCAGATGAGTGTCAGTATAAAATATACAAACTGGACAGTAGGCTCCACAGCAATCTCTACGCGTTTCGTCTCGAACGAGACTTCATCAGGAGTAATAGCATAGGCATTAAACACAGTTATATAGTACATAAGACCAATCAGAGCATAGAAGACAGAGGATTAGTAATGAGATACACATGATGAGTAATAGGGTTGGATTAACCCCCATATATTGCACTTTTGCTGCGTTGCTAGCATTTTGCTACCAGCCATTCAGACATTCAAGTTCCTGTTTACACTTTGAACTCTCTCCGGCTGCAACCTCGCTGACGTCATCGAGCTCACGCGAGATTTGATTCAGTGTATGCTCTGTGTAGCGCCGGAGCAAGGGGAAGGCGGTGTCCCTCGTGGCTTTCGGTCCCTGCTGGGACATAGAGGGGCTATTGTGCCAAGACACACCGCGGACATCACACCGAAGTCCTCCTCTTTGGGTTCCTGCGTCTGAACGGGCTGAGTTGTACTCAAAAATGCATTTTATTCAGCTCTGTTTGTGAGTGTGTATTTTTATCCCTTATTCCATAAATTTATTGTTATACAATTTTACGCTATGAGTGCGCCTGTTTTTTCTGTGTTTTTGTAGATATCCTCAAGGAAGTGGTGTTCCCTTCATTCGGGCTGCAGTGACTCTTTTGGATAGCAATTGGAATATCTTGGGATTTGTATATATTTTTTATATATATTTTTCTGGACATTTTCTTTTTTTATGTATTTTTTATGCATTTTATTAGTTTAATACATTCATTTTTATTCTATCCACTGTGCTTAGCATAGGTTTTTTATTCTTATCTGTTTTATTTTTACTTTTATTTTTACAATCACCTTTTATTTTTATAGAGATATTATATAGTGATAGGTTGGCGCTAATATTTTTTCTTTTGTTGTGATATATATATATATATGAAACAAAAATAAAGGACAGTGCTAATGAGATACTGTTAAAGCTGAGTATAATAACTCATTTACCAATGATAACTTAAATAAAAACCTTAGTCAAACTAAAAATCAAACAAGAACTAAATAGCTAGAAGATAATAAGATCATGAAATAATTAAATAACATGAAAGTCAAAGCAATAATAATAAAAACCACAATTGATCCGTAGGAGATGCAGACTGCTTTCTCCACGGGGACAAACTACTCCCAATATGAATCTAGGAAAAGGAAAAAAAGAGAAGGCGCACTCTCCTAGTGAAATATTGCTTGAACATTTTTAATTAAAAAAGAGGTTAAAATCCGCACCATTCCAGTCATTTGGTGCCTTACACTTATCAACTCTATATATACAGCTGAACCCCATTATAACACGGTGCTCGGGGTCCACATAATGAGACTGCATTATAACCGGGATCGCGGAAAAGAAAATTGGCCTCCGCGATCAGGACTTACCCGGAGTAGGATGCAGGGGATCCGACACCACGGGTCAGCCATTGCGGGGGGAGGGGGTGTCTGTTTGTGTGTGTCCCTGTCCATGTCCGTGTGTCCATTTCCGTTACAATAAAGCTTTGAATAGATGTTTGCTTTTTTTTTTGAAACATCTATTCAAATCATTATTGGTATTGGACACACACGGAGACAGACAGACACAGACGCACACACCTACACGTGATGTCATTCACACGGCACTGCTTGAGGAGGTGGGTCACGTCCTCAGCATGGTGGTGCAGGCGGCCGGGGGAAACAAAGGTAGCTGATGTTTGGGAGCCAAGCTCAGACCGCGTTATAAGTGGATTTGCGTTGTAGCGGATCGCGCTATAACGGGGTTGAGCTGTAGTTGGTATGGAAATCCTTTTAGGAAGTGTGGGATAGGACTCATTTAAATATACTTTGCATAGTCATTACCATATCGCCTGGGGGTACCTCCAGATGGCCTCCTTTTTCAGCAAAGGCATGTCTCCCCAAAAAAAAAATTTCCAAACGTTTTAATTAGGCATAGTTATCTTTATATACAGTGACTTACAGTTTCAACTTTAGCCTAATACAGTTGAATTTTCCTTGTTCAGGTGTGGGGGGGGGGGGGGGCGTCCCTAGGGCCACGTCATGATCCATGGGGTATGGAAAAAGAGAGAGAAGAGTAGAGCTGTGGGGGGGGAAGGAGAGGGGTAAGAGGGGGGAGGGGGCAGGAGTCATTCCTCCCTCCCCCCGTCTGGCCGGGCCCTGTCACCCACAACTCCAGGCTCTTCTGCTCTTCCGAACCTCTGGGGGTTGTATCGTAATTTGATTTAATGGGTTAACCAGGGTTCCCAGGTTTTATAGAAACCTTCAGTTGAACGCTTTAAGAAGGCCGTGAGTCTTTCCATTCTCATAACTTCGTTGATTCTTTTTGTCACTAATTGTTTAGTGGGGGGCGCTATTTTCTTCCACGAGTATGCGACCAAGCATCTTACTGCTGTTAGAAAAAAGGAGATTAATTTCCATACTGGGCGATCGATTTCCTCTATCGGTCTGCCCAGTAGGAAGGTCAATGGATCCATAGGAATTGTGAGGCCTGTGACCTCTTTTATTAAATCTTGTATTATAAGCCAGTATTTTTGAATCTCCGGACATAGCCACCAGATACGGGCCATGTCCCCTCTATGTCCACAGCCACTCCAGCATAGATTCGAAGCCAGAGGGTAGATTTGTTTTAATCGCACTGGGGTAAGATACCAGTGATACATTATTTTGTAGATATTTTCTTTCAATGTAGTACATATGGATGTTCCTGAGGCTGCGTCCCATATTTCATCCCAGTCCTCTCTGTCTATAACTATGTTCAATTCCGCTTCCCATTTGAGCATATAATCGTGTGCGGTAGGGTTCGCCGGATTCTCCAAGCCGGCGTATATTTGTGTTATAAGACCTTTTTGATGTGCTTCTTCTTGTCAGAGCTTCTCAAATTTTGTGACAGGAGGGCATTTCAACGTAGGGGACATTTTTTGTAGAAAGTGTCGAATTTGGAGAAATTTGAATGTATCTAGGTGAGGTACTTTTAATTTGGTGCGTAATTCTTGTACACTCAGGAACTGTCCATCGCTCAGTAAGTCCGCGATCGCTCTGATCCCCAATGATTTAAATAGGTCAAATTGTTTAGTTTCGCACCCTGGGGGAAATTTAGGGTTGTTGAATATTGGGGTGAGTTGTGAACTGGGGGAAGAGAGCTTGAATTTAGTTTTGGCTTTCATCCTTATTTCCCATGTATGTTTCATCGCTCCCAGCTCAAATTTGGGTGCCATATCAGTGCCCCTGTCACCGCACCAGAGATAAGCTGGTAGAGAAGGCGTTCTGGAGTATTGAGATTCAATTGCTAGCCAACATAGCTGGTCTGGGTCCGAGTTCCACATGACCGCTTGTCTTAATTGGGCTGCTTGGTAGTATTTAACTATGTCTGGGACACCCAACCCTCCTCTAGTCCTGGGCACCATAAGAACTGACCTAGCTACACTGGGTCTCTTCCCGTGCCAAATAAATTGAAAGATTTTATTTTGAATAGTTTTTGGTTCAGAACCAGGGATATGGATCGGGAGCGTCTGGAAAAAGTATAATAATCTGGGGAGTATATTCATTTTAACTGAGATCATCCTCCCGATCCATGAGATCTGGTAACTTCCCATTTATCCGGATCTTTTTTAATTTTCTTAAAGAGGTTTGGATAGTTATTTTGGTAGAGGGAGCAGTAGTTCCTTGATACATGTACTCCCAAGTATTTGATGTATGAAGGGCTCCATTTATAATTAAAGTTTAGTTTCAATGTCCGCATCTCTGGTTCTGATAAATTTAGGTTGAGGGCTTCTGATTTGTCACTGTTAAGGGAGATCTGGGGTTGCGTCAGTGTTAAAATGATATCGTCAGCAAATAGTGAGACTTTGTAGTTTTTTCCGCCAATTGGTACCCCCTGTATATTTATGTTGTCTCGGATTTTAGACGCTAGAGGTTCAATTGTTAGGGCGAAAAGGAGGGGAGATAATGGGAATCCCTGTCTCGTTCCATTTTTTATTTCGAATTTCTTTGCGGTTCCGCCCGGGAGTTTCACCACCGCAGATGGACTGCAGTATAGCGCTCGGACTCCCTCTAGGTACGCATCTTTGAAGCCGAATTTCTGCATTGTTTTGTCAAGAAATAGCCAATTGATTCTATCGAACACCTTCTCTGCATCTAAACTTAACAGAACCGTGAGGTGGGCATGATCAACAATATTTATAATTTTGCGAGTGTTGTCTGAGGCTTGCCTGCCTGAGACAAACCCCACCTGGTCGTTGTGGATTAATCTCGGCAAAATAGGGTTCAATCTATTTGCCAGGATTTTGCTGTATAGCTTGAGATCGTTATTTAGTAGGGAGATTGGCCGATAGCTCCCACAGAGCAGTGGGTCCTTACCCTCTTTGTGGATAATGGCGAGGTTAGCCTGGGTCATTGATGGGGGGATTGGGTTACATGAATGAGTTGAATAGGCAAAGTAGGTGTTTAGATAAGATCTGGGAAAACCTTTTATAATAAACATTGGAGAAGCCTTCGGGGCCAGGGGCTTTCGAGATTTTTAGTGTTTTTATTGCGTCCATCAGCTCTTTATGGGTGATCTTTGCGTTAAGCATCAGATTTTCCTCCTCTGTCAATGTCGGTAAAAGGCAATTGGATAGGTAATTACTCATGGGTTCAGTGGTGGATATCCCCGCATTCCCGCCCTGAGCCTTGAGATTATAAAGTTTAGTGTAAAATGCGGTAAATTCCTCCGCAATTTTCTGTTCATTATAGATTATTTCTCCCGCTCTGTTCTTGATTGCCGTGATCTGTGAGCGTTTCTGTATACCTCTTAGTTTGCTAGCCAAAAGTCTGTTGGCCTTGTTGCCCTTGTCGTAGTATTTCTGGCTAGTCCATGTGAGGTCTTTTTCTACTTCTTCCATTTGGGACTGTTTTAGCTCATTTCTGGCTGCGGTCAAGGTTTTGTAAATCTTTTTCGAGGGGTTGGATTTGTGCTGTTGTTCCAGCTTTGTAATTTTATTTGTCAGATCCGTTATTAGTTTCACCTTGGCCTTCTTTCTGTGAGATGCAATTGATATAAAAGTTCCCCTGATTGCTGTCTTATGGGCTTCCCACAGGACCGCCGGAGATTAGACTGTGCCTAAGTTGAGAGCGAAATACTCCCTAAGAGCCGTTTTTATTTCCTTTTCTACTTCCGGGTGGTTCAGTAGGGAGTCATTCAGCTTCCAAGTGTAGGATGTCAATTTTTGAAATGGGGTTGAAACAGTTAATGTGATGGGGGCATGATCTAACCAAGTAATGGGGCCTAAGTCCGAATGCGTAGTGGCTTCGAGAATAGTTTTGGTAGCAAAAAAATAGTCTATACGAGACTCATATCATATCATAGGAACATTCCTGACTTTTATAACTCCAGCAGTGGTAAGCATGGAGGTTGGCACCCAGCGAACATATTATTGGAACTCATGTTGAGCACCAAAACATTAAGACGTTTGTCAACCTTTGTACTATTGAACCTTGAGGCCGTACCTCCTATGTCTGTTGGTCAGGCTTATGTGCCTTGAACATAGGGGAGGGGGGGGGGAGGGAAGGGAGAGGGGGGATGGAGGGGGGGAGGGAGGTACGGGGGAGGGGGGAGGGGGAGGGGGGAAGGGGAGGCAACTCATATTATAGAAATATTCCTGTCTTTCATAACACCAACAGTGATAAGCATGGAGGTTAGCACATTGCGAACATATTATTGGAAACTGTTAAAACACTGTTAATACACTTTGCATAAATAGTATAAGAAGCCTTGTTGAGCTTGGACACATTTCTTCCTAAGCCTGTTGGTCAGCTTTGTTCCCCCCGCAGGGGGAGGGTTTTGTAGGGCACACCAAGATGTCTGCTAGCATCTGTAATATTGAGTCTCGTAGGAGTATCTCCTATGTCTTCTGGTCAGACTTATAGGCCTTGAGCCTGGGGGGAAAGGGGAGGGGGGAGGGGGGAACTCATATTGTAGAAATATTCCTGACTTTCATAACACCAACAGTGATAAGCATGGAGGTCAGCACATTGCAAACATATTATTGGAAACAGTTAAAACACAATTTTTTTTGGGGGGGGGTCAGACTTATAGGCCTTAAGAAAGGGGAGGGGGGGGAAAGAGGAGAGGGGGGGAGAAGAAGGGGGAGGGGGAGAGAGGAGGGGGGAAAGGGGGGAGAGGAGGGGGGGAAAGGGGGGAGAGGAGGGGGGGAAAGGGGGGAGAGGAGGGGGGTAGGAGGGGGGGGGAAGGAGGGAGGGGGGAAAGGGGAGAGAACTTACAGTAAAGAAACATTCAGTACTTTCATTGCACCAACAGTGGTAAACATAGAAACAACTTTTAGAACTGCTAAACTAGGGTATGGGGATGGCTTAACGCAAGTTCAGTTCGGAAACCCGATCAGGTGTCCATGAACCGTATGTTTAGCCTGCAGGGTAGTGAGAGAGTGTTATTGCTGTTGCTGCGGATATTGAACTCATTCGATCTCCAAATATCTCCTGCCTCGCACAGGGCTTTAACTTTTCTTTAACTATCGTGGGGGGGGGGGGAGGGGGAGAGTACCCGCGGGAGGAGAGTGGGGGGCAACCCCACACATGCAACAGGGCCGGGGGACCAAAGTCTGGCACCCGGGCCTTAAAGCAATGATAGAAGGCTACTTACAGTTAGCAGACCTTAATTCTGATGCCGGGAGACAGTGCCCCCCCCTCCCACCCACAAAACCCCCTCCAGCCCCCCAAGCCCGACCGGCCACTGGAACTTCTCAGCCGCCGTCAGGTCAAAAGCGGGAACAAAGGCAGCGGCAGCTGTAGTTTTCCTCCGCAGCGGCCGGCCGATAGTCGGACCGGACCGCGGTGTTGAGGTTGCACATCTGGATGGATCCGGTGGGTTCTGGTCGCAGTTGGTTCTTGATCCGTTGTGTCCTGCAGTCGTCGCTTGGTTGTTGGTAAGAGAGCTGACGTAGATGGTGAATCTGCGGCACAGCTTATCTGTTCCTGGCTTGCCTTGGCACTGCTACTCTCCTCACAGGACGGATGCTGCTAGACTCCTCCTCATCTTGCTGCTACGGTTCTTGTGTCTGTTCTGATGTCCAGGCAGGCGCTGGGGTCAGTCTCAGGGCCCTCACGTAAGGGACCATATCCTCTGGGCGGCGGATAGTTAAAAATTTGCCACCGTTACTTGCCGTGAGCTTGAATGGAAAGCCCCAGCGATACTTCACTTCCTTCTCCCGTAGGAATGAGGTCAAAGGCTTCATTTCCCTTCTTCGGCCAACCGTGATCCTTGACAAATCATTAAAGATTTGGATTGTTTCATTCTGGAAGGGCAGCGATTCTTTTACTCGGCAGGCCGCAATGATCTTTTTCTTTGTGGTATAACTGTGTAATCTTACGATTACATCGCGCCTCCGGTTGGGGCCTTCTGATCTTGGGGCTAACGCCCGGTGGGCCCTATCCATCTCAAGGTCCGTGTCCTTCATGGGGCCGCAGAGTGAGGTGAATAATTCGGCTAGGTAAGGATGGAGCTGGCCAGGTAGGATCGCCTCGGGGACATTTCGTATGTGCAGATTTTGGCGCCTGTCCCGATTCTCCTGGTCCTCCTGCCCGTCTTTGAGGAGGGGGATTTCCTCTCCCAACCGGATGATTTCCTCTTCGGCCGCTGATTGCCTTGCGAGGGACCCCTCCAGCCCACTTTCTAGGGTCGTTGTCCTTTCCGTGAGGCCAGACACCTCCTGCTTAAACTCAGCCACTGCAGTTTTAAGTTCCGCTTGGAGGGATGATTGGAGTTTGGCATGCATAGTTGAAAAAAGACTCTCCAGATAGGATCTAGTGATCGGCTCCTCCATCTCCATTTCAGGGATTTCCTGAGCTCTCGCTCCTTTATTTAGGGCTGCTTGAGGTTCCTGCGATCCTCGTGCTCCGCCGCCATCTTGGATTATTGGCGCGGGTCCTGGGCTCCTCTGCGCTGGGGAGAAAAACCGTGAAACCGTCTTTTTTTGGGCTGTTTTGACATTCTCCCATCTCTCCTCTTGCTGGGGGTTAGTTTATGGTCCATGAATTTCGCCCCAATTTTTTAAGGGAGACTTTAGTGAATTTATATATAACTAGAGATAATACTACATTGAACGTTTCTTCTCTGGATTCTAAAACATATGTCAAGATTGTATCCAAAGGCTGCTTCTGCATTTTTTATATTGACCAATGCGCAGGTGTATTTTGATGTGTGTGTGTGTGGGGGGGGGGGGGGGGGGGATGTGGTCAAAAATCCAGGAAAGGAATTTGGACCAGTTTGCCCATCTCTAATCAGCAGATGCTACAGGCTGCTTGCATAACAATATATAACTAATATAATACACTCAAGACTGTAACTAATATAATGCACTCAAGACTGTAACAATAGAATCAAAATCTTATTTTACTGAAGTCAGTGTTTGTGTTATTACTACACCTTTTTCCTGACACAACGGAGTTGGGGAGCACAGACTGCTCCATATAGAGAAAATGTACTGCAACAAATAATAACCCTTAAATAAAAGTACAAACACTGCTTCTGAACAGGTGTGGCATCTAAATACAACATAGACCTAAGACTCGAATCTTTTGAATTCTTTGCTATTTGAAGATATATCTGTCTGGGAATCAAAAGATTTTTAACTCCAGCACTTGCAGATGCAACAATACAATGTTTCGTTTGAGAGGGTACTGTATCAAAGCCTTTCCTTTCACTAAACAAAAAGATAAAAAGAAGTTAATGGCCCCAAAAAATAAAAAATAAAGAGTTTTTGATATCCACAGATAAAACAAAAAAACAAAGGCTTTCTGTTATTTAAAAAGTGAGGGAAATATAGAACATACAGAAAACAATGAACATACTGTACAGTAAGAAATGGAATGATGGAGGAAATAGGATACATTTAATAAATATTCAAAACCATTATAAAAAATATAAAACGTTATGGTGTGAAAGGAATTATAATATAACCGGGGGAAAATGAAGGACATATGAAATAGTGTAGGCAATGGAATGAAAATAACATATCATGTAGGAAATTGAATGTATATATGGATATAATGCATAAAACAGAATGAACATGGAAATATAATGCAGAAAATGGAAAGAACTTTAGATATAATGTAGAAAATGAAATGAATATAATTCAGGAAATGAAAAGAATATAATGCAGGAAATGAAATGAATATAAGGTATAATGTAGTAAATGGAATTAATGTAATGTACAGTAAGGAATGGAATGTCCTTGATGATATAATGTACAGTAAGGAATGGAATGTCCTTGATGATATAATGTATAGTAAGGAATGGAATGTCCTTGATGATATAATGTACAGTAAGAAATGGAATGTCCTTAATGTTATAAGGTAGCAAATGGAATGAACATAAGAAAGAATATGATGTTGAAAATGGAATGAACATAATGATGTAGCTGATAACATTGAATGGAAAGGGTTCATGATCGGCGCTCTCACAAATTCCACGTGCCAACAATCAAAGTGATAGAGAGGAGTGCAATCAACGTCTAACTGGGTACGAAATCACAAATGGTGTAACAATTTACGTGAGTCTTATTACTATTCAGTGGAATATAGCGTGAAAAATATCTCAAATATATGTGAATAAATACATGTAAAATACAGGCCAACTCTTTTGCTCAAACCCTGTGGTGTGTACTGTCTCCAATAGTTCCCTCTGTTGAATATACTTTCTCCAAATCCAAGGGGAGCATAAGGAGTCACCAAAATATAAAGAGAACACAAAATAGTGCAATAACGTTTGGAACAATTGAATGTGTTGTTGAGTGAGTCTTGGCTCTTCTGAATTTTCTACTCAGTGTGCTAAATAAATATTTGCATATCCAGACTGTGGCTTTTTTCCCATCTTTGCAAATTGGGGTAGCCTCATGTGCAGATAATATTTAGCACATTCTTTACAGGCATGTAAAAAGCATAAGGAGCCTTAGCACCCACACCGCAGGCAAGCTGTGGTCTCACCGGCTCAGTTGTAAGCGGCGCCTCCGCTCTCACTGGCGTCTCACATGCTTGTTGAAATGTTATTTCTGATTTTTCCCTGGTATGGGCTGGGGCACGTCCTGCTCCTGGGGGTTGGACTCAACGCGTTTCACTGGTCTCAGCTTCGTCAGGAGTCAAACATTGAATGGTATGTTCCAGCGCCAGAAGGTGTCTAATGGAGCAGCACTGCTTCATAAATATGGCCATAGTGTATGTCCTGTCTTATGTTAAACACATTTTCTACATTGTATTCAATGTTTCTTCCATTTCCTCTATTTTATCGCCTATGCTATATCCTTTTGTTTATTCCTTTTTTCTATATTATATTTTAACCTTTTGCTATGTTATGTTCATTATATTTCCTACAACCAGAAGAAAAAAAGCTCCAATGCTACAGTACATCCAATTTGACAAATTATTTAGTTAAATACTATCTATATGTTTTCCTTCTCATAAGTAAGGGTCATATAGTTACATTCTTTGGCCAAAGCATTACAACCCTGCAGCAATGTTACAGTAATCCTTTTTGTGGGTCCTACGCTAGCTGTATAAATGTGCTCTTCACCTCTCTAATGGAGGAAGAAATATCTCAATGGACTGGTCATTCACATGTTTATATTAGGACCTGCTATTAAAAGTGTGATGGGTTAGCTCAAAACCAAGGAGGAGGGGGTATTTAAATATATAATAATTTCTCAGATTGGAAGTAGCATTAAGGCTTTTTTGTCTTTTGTTGTATGTATGCAGTCACTATCCCAGTCGGACACCTTTTGACACAAATATATATAGTTTAGTGGGTTTGGGTTTTGAGCTTGCTGGGACTGTGTGTGTCATTACATTTCCTATATTAGTGGGTGAGGGATATTATCCCAATAATCAGGGCTCAGCTGTCCTAGGATCGTATATGCGTACTCAGAGTAATAATAGTATGTAACCAAGGTACTAGAGCATGTATAAGTGCTATAGGAGACTCATTTGAATGATATAAACATTGGAGTGTACTAGTTACGCTGGACGGCTATATATACCATAAAGGTCCTGTATAGACCCCCAGCAAAACAAAAGTACATACATATCAAACGATCAATGTGAGGAACTCCCTTGAAGCACGGCTCTGTCCTTGATTAGTGGGTGCGTCATGCCAGATGTAATTGAAGAGAGAATAGTCCCCTGGGGTCCAGTGGCGGAGCATAACCGTGCAAACAGTGGGGGCTGCAAACCAGTTTCGGATATATAAAAAAAGTGACGTCATCGCCGGGGGCGGGGGATTCGCTATGTAACGGGATTGCATGCAGACGCGAATCCACTTTTTGACAAATGGACGCAGGTCCCGAAACGCGTCAAAGTTACCATGTACTCCTTTTGACCACTTAATAAACATTTTTTATATATCCGAAACTGGTTTGCAGCCCCCACTGTTTGCACGGTTGTGCTCCGCCACTGGACCCCATGGGACTATTCTCATTTCCAATATTATATTCTTATAATATGTTCATGAAAACATTTCTCTTTAGTAACTGGTGCTATCCCTCATGGCCCACGCAAGTGGAGGTGCTGTAAGATTTCTTTTGATTACTGGGGCTCTGGCCTCATATACTGATTCTGTTTCTATTACATTTAGTATATATCTGCAGTAGGTTCATATTAATATTGAATAATTGTAATATTAATTAACATTATTGTCAATTATTTGCACGGTGGGTAATAGCAGGAATACCACTTTCCAACTTTTTTTTTCTTTCTTATTTATATATGTAAAGCATGTGACAATGTATAATTCGATATTCATAGCTAAGCTGGCAATCGTTTGGTGCTCCTGTTATAAATCTGTAAAAAAACATGATTGTGTGCCTAACATAATGGCCTCCTTTCAGTTTCAATCAATCCTTCAGTCAGTGTAACTCAGCAGGTACTATGTATCCTTATCTTGCTACGGAAATATTATCTATTGTTACAGTTTACAGCTCAAACAGCTGGGAATATTGACAACAAATGATCACAAACAGGAAAGTGTTGCAAATATCTTGCAATGCTGGTTAGGTAGGTTAAAACTTGCTATAGAAATCAAAGGATGCTTTAAAACTCATTAAAATGGCAGTTAAGAGGGAGGTGCATGCGCAAAGCCAGAGTGGATGGAAGCTTAGGTTTCTAGCTCTGCTCGCACTGGCATAATTATTAATAAAAAGCGGCACATCAAGCGACCCCACAAACAGCATTTCGGCACGATCATCAATCGGAATACCCAGGGATAACGACAAAGGCGAAATTCAAGCAAAAGGATCCCTCGGTCACCACTTATTTAATAAAAAAAAAACAGCAGCGGGAAATGACCCCTTACCCCTTACACCAGAGATGCAGACAGATGCTGAAGCGGACAGACCGGCACCGAGAGCGGATGACCAAGAACTGGTCACCTCAGGGAATTCTGCACAGAAATGAAGCAGTTCTTCCGCAGAGAACTGTGGAATCTGAGGAGGGATCTGGATGGGCTGGGGGAGAGGACCGGGACCTTGGAAACCAAGATGGGCGCCAACACGAGGGCCGTTCAACAGACAAATAAGGTGGTTGCCCAGCTGCAGGACAAAATCCGCGACATCACAGACAAACAAGAGGATGCGGAGAATCACGACAGACGTAACAATGTCCGCATTCGGGGGGTCCCAGAGGCTGTGAACGACCCTGAGGAATATGTACAGAAGTGGCTGGAACACCTCCTGCCAGACAAATCAGCCCAGGACTTACATCTAGACAGGTGCCACAGGGCCCTACGATCGAAGCCACAGGCAGGAGACCCCCCCACGCGACATAATTGTCCGCTTCCACTATTACAAAATAAAGGACTCTGTCTGTCGGATAGCCAGGGAATCCAGAACCATGGAGTTTGAGAGGTGTCAAACTCCAGATCTATCAGGATCTCTCCCCAGCTATCCTTTGAAGAAGACGCAACCTGGGACCTGTGACAAAAATCTTACAGGACAGGGGGGTCAGATATAGGTGGCTGTTTCCGTTCGCCCTCCTAGTAGTCAAAAACAGAGTGGCAAATACCCTGCGGAGGGTGGAAGACGGCGATGGCTTCCTCAAAAAGCTGGGACTACAACAAAAAAAACCCAGCCCTGGTCCCTCTCAGCCTCCTCACCTGGAATCAGAAGCAGGTACGGCACTGACGACGTCCTGGAGCAGAGTGGGAGCCGAGACTGAGGAAACCACGTGAGGATCCGAGTTCTCCGCAGCTCAATGGGACCAATTGAGCAATTAAAGGGACCGTACCCCATTCCCCTCTTCATGATAAAATGGCCGGCCATAGAAGTACCTGCATTGCCCCCCCCCTGGTGGTCTTCTCAGGGAACTGCAGCAGCGTGACGTCAGCAACCATCTTCTGGGACCAGCGGTGAGGCTGCGAGTGGGAAAGCAGGCTGAAGGCGCGAAGAGCGAGGAGGAGGCACCATGGACCTGCGCACAGCTCGGCATCACAACAGAGGCACCCCGACAGCCAGGCACTTCTGCCCCTCGGAGGACTTCCGGGTCACGGGGCACTTCCGGAGGGCGGACTGCAGCCAGAGCCAAAGCCACCAAGACTGACACAGGACTGAGGGAGCGGTGCACGGGGTCTGTGGGGGGGTGGGGGGGAAGATGATCAAAGGCAAGCGGGAAAGGGCAGGGAGCAGGCGAGGAGTTCTTTATACCCCGCGCATCCTCTACGGGTGTCGGGAGGAGGGAGGGCAATCCCTTAGTTAAGCACCAGGGTCAACAGGAAGAGGGATCCCACAAGCAGCCCCCCGTAAGTGTAACTACAGACAAGCTATACTAGCTTAGGTGCTCCCGTACACCCCCAGCTCCAGACCAAATAGGCCAGGGCAGCGTTCACAGATACTTAAAGCAGATAGTGCCCCCGGGAGTCGGCAGAAGATGGGTATTGTACCCCGGACGAGTGTTGTGGCAATTAACAGAAGGGGGAGAGATTAGTCTCGGCGGAGACTCTGAAACGGCCAGAAAGACTCACAAGTTTTCAAAGGGGGGGGGGATAGGGGTACCACTTGCTTAAGAGGGTCCGGTTCATGTTAGGTTAACCAAAATGGTTCAAGTTATAGTAGATCGTTACAGTTGAATGTTATGTTTTTGCTATAGGGTCACGATGACATCACAGCAGTCGGCTGGCGGCGTGTCGTGGTGCTCGGGGATGCCCTCGAGGGGGTCCTGCAATACTGGACATCTCCCCGGCCGGGCCGTGGGCCCTCACCCCGCACGGCACCCCTAGACGTGGTAGGGGGAGGAACATGTGTCCCCTGTACAGACGCAAACAAGAAGCACCATTTGTGGGGGTGGCGGGCCTCCGGTTGGAGGGGGGTCTCCGGGCACCGGGACGCGTCCGCAGGGCCGACGCTAAGTTAAGTCAAGTTGAGATAAGTTTGACAATACACCCAGTTTATTCAAGTTATAATAAAGACTGATATTGTGTGCCTCAAAACACCGCATTTCATGTTCATGGATCACTGCCGGTGCGAACCACCCCTGGTTGTTCGCCAGCGCCTCAGGAGGTATCTCATGGAAGTAGTGCATGGGAGCCATTTAGCCCTATGGAGGACAGGCCTGCAAACGCTGGAACACCCCTTATTCGGGTACCAGATGGCTGTCCGAATAGTAGGGCAAGAGAGCCGACTCTGGATCAGCCCAGACACGACTATTCTCTTTTTCTTTTTTTTTTGCCCTTTTTCACATTGGAAGAACTTACCCAGGTCATCACGGACCTCAAGCCCTCAAAGGCCCTGGGGCCTGATGGGTTTTCGGGGCAGTACTACAAGAAGTTCACCAAGAACTTAGCCCCGTGGCTGCTCCGAATGTATAATGCTGTTTTAGCAGGAGCCCCGTTCCCGAAGCAGATGTTCCAGGTGTCGATCTCAGTAATTTATAAACCAGGGAAGGATCCGCAGGACTGCAAAAGCTATAGACCAATCTCCCTAATCAACACAGATGTTAAAATCTACGCCAAACGATTGGCCAATAGATTAAGTCATATCCTGCCCAGACTCATTCATCCAGATCAAGTCGGTTTTATTATGGGTAGACAAGCTGCGGACAACACCCGACGAACCATTGATCTGCTAGAAATAGCCAATAATCAGAAATTAAACGTTAAGATGTTGAGTCTGGATGCGGATAAAGCGTTTGACAGGATTGACTGGCCCTACCTAAAACAGACGCTTGGAGCATTTGGCTTTGGTGAAAAGGTGAGTGGGGCGATAATGTCGCTCTACTCTGGCCCCGCTGCCAGGGTCCTCCATCAGGGTTTCCCTTCAAATCTATTCCAAATTAAAAGCGGCACACGACAGGGGTGCCCATTATCTCCCCTGTTATTTGCCCTATGTATGGAGCCCCTGGCAGCGCAGATCCGCAACAACCCAGATATATCAGGGATTACTGTACATTCACAATCCCACAAGGTTGCCCAGTATGCAGACGATATACCACTGTTGATCTCAAGACCTCTAACCTCCCTACCGAACCTATTTGACCTGTTGGATAAATTTAATAGAATATCAGGATTCAAAATAAACCAAACCAAATCCGAGGCCCTGAATATTAGCCTCCCAAAAGAAACCGAAAAACTACTGAGTCTGAACTTTAATTTTAATTGGCAACCAAAACATATTAAATATCTAGGCGTTCAAATCACCAATGATTACAGAGGCATCTATGAAGCTAATTACCCCAAGCTAATTAAGAAACTGAAAGAGGACTTGAAAAAATGGATGCCCCACAAGATCTCCTGGATAGGTAGGATACATAGTCTAAAGATGAATCTCCTCCCCCGTATCCTATACTTGTTCCAGACTCTGCCTGTGCCACTTAGACTGAAGGAAATACTCTCACTTCAGTCTGATATCTCCGAGTTTATATGGGGAGGGAAAAAAACGAGAGTAAATAAGACAATTATGAAAAAAACCACACGAACAGGGGGCCTAGCGGTACCTTGCCTGGTATCTTATTATAAAGTGGCGCAATTGTGTCAATTCACACAATGGCAGACCAACCCAGCATTGAAAAGATGGGTGGATCTAGAAAAGAGGGCTTGTGCCCCATTGGAGATAGACAATTTGCTGTGGCTACCCAAAACAGCCGTTAAATGGGCTGAACGGCCGCTCTCATCGGTGGCCAACTCACTGTCGGTTTGGGAGACTGCTAAATTTAAGCATGCCTTGACCTCTAAACACTCATTGATGTCCCCATTATGGGGCAACCCTGACTTTGCACCAGGACTAGCAGTAAGCGCTGCAGGGCACTGGAAAAAATACGGATATCATAGGCTAAGAGATCTGGAGGGTATACCGATCAAGGTTAAATTATTCGAACAAATCCGATCCGAGAAAAATAGGGGAGGAATTGGAAGAGGACGATTGGATGGCCATATTAGAGGCCACAGCCAAGAGCTCCATATGCACTACTTTGAAGGAGAATGCATATAAAGTATTGATGAGGTGGTACCTCACCCCACTAAAATGATCAAGGTTTGTCACTGGATACTCCCCGCTGTGCCCTAAACAGTGTGGAGAATCGGCGAACCTGTTACACATGCTGTGGTCTTGCCCTCGGATCTCACACCTATGGGAAGAAATTAGACATTGGATCCAGAGGATTTTGACCTCACAATTCCCCCGGACCCGTGGCTGTTTCTATTGAATAGACCATGGACGGGCCTTTCAAAAACAGGTAATAAACTAGTTGCACATTTTGCAACAGCAACAAGGTGCGAGATCGCAGCTATGTGGAAACAACCAGAGATCCCAAATATCCCCAAGATTCGGAATCGATTATGGTACATATGCCAGATGGAAAAACTGACGAGTTTGGTCAATGACACTGGCAACAAATGTCTAAAAGTCTGGACGCCTTGGCTGGCACAGACAGATATCCCGGGGGTAGAGGTAGCCACAATTTGGCAATGATAATCCTAAATGCATTCTCGTTCGAAGAGAGCGAATTGGACTGCGAGACCTAGCTGAAGGTACATATTATGAGCATTTAGTGTGGTCCGAGTGGATAGAAAACACAGTGAACACAGCGGCCTAGTCAGCCACTCGCGTTAAGGTGGTAGACGAGAGTGCCCGCGCCCCCCCCTCCCTCCCAACCCCCCCCCCCCACCCCCTTCGCCCCCTGAATTTTATTTTCTTGTTCCCCCAAGTTTAAACTGCCTAAACATACCGGCTGGTATTAAGGAAGATATATTCCTCTAGGATTACTATATTTGCCAGTGGGAGAGACTAAAAGTATCGTATATGACTGTAATACATTGAATGTCCATGTTACTTGTATCACGATGCTATTTGTACTGAAAAATTCAATAAACTTGAAGTTACAAAAAAAAAAAATGGCAGTAAGAGTTCCATAAAAACAAACAAGCAAACAGTCACTATTATCTAATACTACAGAACTGATTTATTTGAAAAAAAAAACGTATAAGATGTTGCATGTTTTGCTGCTTTAAACTTGTACACATTTATTTTCTCTCATTCTCTGTCTGCTAATGTGCCAGGACTGCTGCTGCTACTGTAGTAATAGTATGGCTCAAACATTTTGTAGACAATGAACCTCCCTCAGTGAAGAGATTTAAAACGGGAACAAGAAGTTCACGTCAGTTTAAGTCCCCAAAAAATGGCTCAAGGATAGTGTAATAAAAAATATATAATACAAGATAATACAAAAATGACCTGAGAAATCAGGACACAACCCTTTGTCAAGAGGAAATCTAAATAGACCTCACCCTGCTGTCCTTAAATAGCCATCTTGACTGCCTAACGTCTTCCAACACTCCCCTGGGTTGGCCACGTGTACGCGCCACCATCACCTTTGACATAGCGTTATTTGCAACACTGCAAAACTCACAAAACAAAACCTTTTCTTATCAATATTACTCCCACTACGACTAAAGTATGTCGAAAAATATCAAAACACCCTAACATATATCAATATTACAGAGTCACATCTATACAAACAATATTCATAATATCAAAGGGTTATTCAATCGACCATATTCATCTATCAGACATTTTTTTAATTTTTGTATTACTGTTGTTCTTGTACAATATTGAAATATATCACTTTTTGTATACCACATTTTGAGTGCAGACTGTTTGACTGATTTTCTTTCTCTTCTTCTTCACTGATTATTGGGGCTCCATCTTTATGGGGGCCCCTGTGATGAGATTTGTTGCACTTTATAATTTTTTTTCATTATTGTTGTTTATATTTAATTGAGTGCACCACTTACTTCCTTGAGTAAATTGTAGTACCAAATTTACTGGTTGCACTGACTGTGGGGCTTATGCACTAAGCCGCGAGAAGCCACTTATCGCCAGCTTATCTCCTAAAAAGCCTACTGCTATTCAGTAAGCAGCGATAAGTCGGCGATAAGAGACGTTTTCGATAAAAAAAAATTGCCGGAAAAATAAAATCGCAAAACGCTAAGCCACTTATCGGCAGTTTTTCAAACTCGCTCAATTCTAGTAGCCCTGATCAGCTTTTCGAGGCTGATCGCCGCTCTAGAATTGATAATTCCTCTCCAAATCGCCTCGCCAGAAAAAGGTGGTGAGAAGCTCCCGAGAAGCGGCAATCATTTTTCCTGCATCGGATTGATGCCGGAGGTCTCCGGAGCTGATACACATTAATACCAGCACCGCAGACCCCCGGCATGAATCAGATGCATGAAAAAGGTATTTACAGGCAACTTCATTACCTTAGCGGCTAACTGCTAAGGCAATGAAGGGGTTAACCACCAGTGCCATGCTTATTGTGGGTAGCGGGGGTGGGTGAAGGTGGTATTTAGCCCTTGGTGGGTGTTTAGGCCTTGCGGATTGACATAACCCCTTCATTACCTTTTATACAACAAGCACCTAAACCCCCAAAATCAAACATTTAAAAGCACTAGCCAACAAATAAGTTACCTAAATAAAACCACTAGTCAACCAATTAAAGAAATAAAACCACTAGGCATTCAATAAAATAATTAAAACCACTAGGCAATCAATAACATAAATCATACCACTAGCCAAACAATACATATAAAATAAAAGCAGTAATCAACACAACAATTAATTAATAGAACCACTAGGCGACACATAAATTAAAACCATTAGCCAACAAAATACATCATTAAATAAAAAACACTAACCAATTAAAAAAAAAAACAAAAAAAAACCAAGCCATCACAATTCAAAACAATTGAATCTAAACAATAAACAGAAATAGAGAATATACCGATGCAGCGGCCGTTATTCGAACACTTCACGCGTCATGCACATTGGAATCCCGATTTGAAACCGCGGGATGAATTCCAGCCTCCCGCACTAAGATGCGAGCGTAGCGAGTGCAGAAAAACTAATTTTAGTGTTCTTCTCCCCCCCCCCAGTTTTACCGTACCCTCTCTAGTTTGTTAAGCTAAGCATATTAAAGTCTGTGTCTCCCCCCCATTTGTAAATACCACACTGATTTTAAATCGTATTCTGCTCATCCAACATCGATTGGAATTATTGTTCGCCCACAAAGTCAGCAACCCATGCAACAATGCTAAAGTCTCCCCCAGGTTTTTCACACAGCTTCCCTCCCCGCCCCCCCCCCCCCATGTTAAATACCTCACCCACTAAAAGGTTCAAAGTGTCTACTTAACACTATAGGAACATGTAGATTATCCCGAATGTGAACAGGCTAAACTATATTGTTGAGTTTCTTTTATATTTACTAAGTGCAGTAATATAATAATAATAATAATAACCTAATTCCTTTTTAACTGAGGCACCCCCGCTCCCATTCCCCCTCCCCTCCCAGGCAAATTCCATACTCTCTATAAGGCCCATACAGGTCAAACAATACGAAAGTGCAATGTGGAATATCTACACGGTTTACAGATCAAATATATTTGTTGCACTCCCATTCCCGATCCCCTCCCACCCCCTCCCCCTCCCTCCTAGGTAAATATAATATATTTAAAAAGTTTGTGATGCTCTCTCAAAACTAATGTGAAATGTTGATTTCTCAAAATGTTTACAGATCAGACAATGATGTCTCGTCTTCCCCCTATGTGTCCGCTGCATCCCAGTTCCCTCCCCCCTCCATCTATAAAGAACAATACTAAAAGGTTCATACGGCTTACCCAATGCTAGAGTGAAAAATCGTAAAGACGGAATGTTTGTGAATAGAGAATAAGCTTTTCCTATAGATTTTAGACACTCCCCCTGTCTCTCCCCCCTCCCCCCTATGTTAAAACGATATTAACGAAAAGGTCTCTACTGTTAACACAATATCAAGGTGCGAGGTGAAATGTTGAAAATGTTGGCAAAGCAAATAACAAGGCTCAGACCTCTCCAGATACCTCTGACACATCCCTGCTCCCCTCTCTCCCTCCCCCGCCTCCTCCCCCCTTCACCCCCCACCACCCCTCATCCTTCCTGCCCCCTCCTCTCTCCCCCCATTCCCCCTCCCCCACCTTCCTTCTCCCCCTCTACCTCCTCCCTCCTACCCCACTTGCCCTTCCTCCCTCCATCCTCATACCAGTCCTCCTTGCCACCATCTTTCCCTCCCCCTCACCCCCTCCTCGACCCTCCCATCCATTTACTGGTATCACTATGCTCATTGAAATAACAGATCTGCACGACCTTGATACATGTCTGATTATCAGATACCCAAATGGCCTCAAAACCAAACAGTCTATTAAAATCTTTTTCTAGGTCTGTGCCTCCTCCCTTCCTCCCCCGCCTCCCCTACCACCCCTCAAACTAATTCAGTCTCCCAGTTCCAGCAAAACCTCAAAGTTAATACTGTTTCTACACATGTTGAAATATTAGTTGTGTAAAAATCGGTGGTTGTCATATGTTCACAGAGGGCTCTCTGCCCTTTCTTTTGGTGACCCGCATGCTCTGTGACCAGGGATTTCTTCGAAGGGCATGTTGTTTGTCAACCTTATCACCATGGTGATTAAGGCTCCCACGTTAGGGCTATTAACGAGTCCACCCTCTCTTGCTCTTTCTTTCTCTTCCTTCCTACCTGCTCTCCACCTCCCTCCCCCATCCCCCGTCCCCTCCTCTTCGTCCTCCCATCCCTTTCTGTACCCCCAGGCAAAACACAGAAGAACCTAATCTATCTCTCATTAAAACATTTTTAGAAATACTGTATCAAGACCCCCACCCTTGGAATCAAGACCCCCACCCTTGGAAAGTGGATGGTCTCTATTTTCACATAGCCAAAACAAAATCATGTCAAACCCAACCTCCATAAAATTGGTATCTCTTAATGTCAAGGGTCACAACTCAATTAGAAAAAGGAGACTTGCACTTCAAGAATTAAAAAAAACCATACTGTTTATTCAGGAAACACATTTCAACACTCTTTCTCCGCCCTATACATTTAAGAATATGTTCCCCCAAGCATACTACGCATCGATCTCTTGCAAAAAGAGAGGAGTTGCAATGTTAATTAAAAATAATGTCCCTTTCGCTCCCAATAAGATGGTCTCAGACCCAGAGGGTAGATACCTGATTTTACAGGGCTCCCTCTCAGAGACCCCAGTCTCTCTAATTAATGTATACGACCCTAAAGAGAACCAAATAACCTTCTTAACTGAAGTATTGGAATCTCTGGAGCAACAGTCCCTTTCCTCCCTGATAATAGCGGGAGACATGAACATGGTATGCTCACCTTAACAGGACAAGTCCACAACCACAGGTACCACCCACTCAACTCAAGTTCAAAAAACTGCCAAGAAATGTAAGGAATTGATGAAGGACTTCTCTCTGGTGGATATATGGAGAGCACAGCACTTGGGTCAGCAAGACTATACATTTTTTTCTCAGCGCCACATCAGACCTACTCAAGGATTGATTATTTTCTGGGTACCAAAAATATTCTGCAGGCATCCTCCCAGTCGAACATAGGCCCAATAACCTGGTCCGACCATGCCCCCATCGATTTGTCTCTCTCTCTCTCCCATTTGTCAAAAACAATCCATATAAATGGAAATTAAATGACTCTCTATTCCAGACATGGAGAGAACATTAAAAAAAACTATCCGACTATTTTAGAATAATCAAGGCCACAGTTTCAGCTCCAGCAATATTGTGGGAAGCCCACAAAGCATCAATTAGAGGTGATCTTATATCCATAGTCTCATACAGGAAAAAAACAAACTGAAAAAATATAAAAAAATCACAGATAAGATAATCAAACTAGAACAATAGCATAAAGATAACCCCTAAAAAAACCTCTATACATTTATTTGGAAAGATAAGAGACCAAGAGTGGCAAAGTCGGTAATGCTTGCCTCAAGAGCAAGGGGAGGCTTGGGAGTTCCGGATGTTATTAAATATTATTAAGCAGCCCAATTAAAACAAGTAGTGGTTTGGAATAATGACCTACTTGCTGACAACTTGCTGACCTAACAACTTGCTGCTGGTTGGCAATTGAATCCTACTACGTGAGAACCCCTATCCCTCAAAGTGGCTCTGTGGTCCCCAGGGATCAAGGAGACTCTAGCAGGGAGTTTGACCTGGGATCGATGAAGGGAACATGGAATATATGGTCCAAAAATAAGGGGAAATATGCTTTAGCGTCCTCCCCGTCACAGCTAACCCCTATTTTCAATAATCTAGACTTCCCTCCTGGCTGTTCTTAAAGACAATTCAACCAATTTCAAAATCTCAATATCAAAATAGCAGTGGACCTGGTAGAAAAGGGGAAGATTCTGTCTTTCCAGGAACTTCAAAATAAGTTTCAAGCACAAGATTGTCATCTTTTTAAATTTCTCCAAATTAGACATTTCCTCTCAACGATCTCCCATGACATGAGTTTCCCCAACCTATCAAAATTCGAAACATACTGCAAAAGAGGCACCTACCAGAGAGGCCTGATATCGAGAATATACGTGGGGATAGAGTCATCAGAAAACACACCAGATCATAGCTACATGCTAAAATGGGCTGAAGACCTCAACGTTGAGATAGATAGGGATGACTGGCAGGATATCTGGGAATCGACAGCTAAAACGTCAATTTGCACAATAACGAAGGAAAATATCTATAAAATGCTATACCAATGGCACCAAACTCCTAGTAGGCTGAGTCAGATCTTCCCTGGAACCCCAGAACTATGCTAGAGAGGGTTTGGTCTTAGAGGAGATATGGCCCACATTTGGTGGACATGCCCGCGGGTTCCAAATTTTTGGATTATGATCCAAAACATAATATTAGACGTCACAGAACTAAGAATCCCCCTGTACCCATTGACCTTTGTGTTAGCTAAACCAGTAGAAAATCTTTCCCCACCCATGAAGCAGCTAATTTCCTTTATTCTAAATGCAGCAAGATGTTCCATAGCTGCGGCATTGGAAAAAAATTAACACCCCCTCTAGAAGAACTGTTACTAAAAGAATAAACAAAGTAAAGTTCCTCTGAACGCCTATGGAGGAAATCTCATACTCTCGCAGATTTCCTTCACTACAAATTTATGCTATCCTGTTTCAACTCTGCCCTCTCGCAAGCTAAACAAGCCTACTTTTCTTCACTAATCAACATGCACAAGTCTAACCCACACCGACTGTTCTCTGTCTTTGATACTCTACTCAAACCACCCTCCGCTGCCTCTCCTTCCTCCATCTCCGCTCAGGACTTTGCTGACTATTTTAAGGAAAAGGTGGAATCCATACGTCAGAACATCCCCTCTGTTTCTTCCTCCCATCCTACACCTCTTCCTAACTCTCCTCCTGCCTTCCTCGACTCTTTTTCCACTGTCTCAGAGGAGGATGTGTCGCTGTTGATCGCCTCTTCTCCCTCTACCACTTGCCCTCTTGACCCCATTCCCTCCCATCTCCTAAAACCTCTTGCTCCTACTATAATCCCTACGCTCACGCACATTTTTAACTCCTCCCTCTGCTCTGGAACCTTTCCATCCTCCTTCAAACATGCAACAGTCATACCATTACTCAAAAACAGCAAGCTTGACCCTACCTGTCTTTCTAACTATCGGCCTGTCTCCCTCCTGCCTTTTGCCTCTAAACTCCTTGAACGTCTTGTATTCGCTCGCTTGCTCCATTTTCTCAACACCTATTCTCTTCTAGACCCTCTACAATCTGGCTTCCGTACTGCTCACTCCACGGAAACAGCCCTCACTAAAATAACTGACGACCTCCATGCTGCCAAAGACAGAGGTCATTACACTCTGCTCATATTACTCGACCTCTCTGCAGCATTTGACACCGTGGACCACCCTCTTCTCCTTCACATTCTCCATACTCTTGGCATTCGGAACAAAGCTCTATCCTGGATCTCATCCTACCTCTCCCATCGTACTTTCAGTGTCTCTTCTGCTAATACCTCCTCCTCCTCTATTGATCTCTCTGTGGGGGTACCCCAGGGCTCTGTCCTGGGACCTCTTCTCTTTTCTCTGTATACACTCTCTCTAGGTGACCTAATAACATCTTTTGGGTTTAATTATCACCTCTATGCTGACGACACACAAATATATTTCTCAACACCCGACCTTACACCTACTGTACAAACCAAAGTTTCTGAATGTCTCTCTGCTATATCATCCTGGATGGCCCTCCGCCGCCTTAAACTCAACATGGCTAAAACAGAGCTCCTCATACTTCCTCCCAAACCTGGCCCTACTACCTCCTTCCACATTACTGTTGGAACTACGATCATTCACCCAGTAGCCCAAGCACGCTGCCTTGGGGTCACACTCGACTCCTCTCTCACATTTGCCCCTCACATTCAAAACATTTCTAAAACCTGTCGCTTTTTCCTCCGCAATATAACAAAGATACGCCCTTTCCTCTGTTGCTCGACTGCTAAAACTCTGACTCAGGCCCTCATTCTCTCCAGTCTTGATTACTGTAACCTCCTGCTGTCCGGCCTTCCTGCCTCTCACCTGTCTCCCCTACAATCTATCCTTAACGCTGCTGCCAGAATCACTCTACTCTTTCCTAGATCTGTCTCAGCATCTCCCCTCATGAAATCCCTCTCCTGGCTTCCGATCAAATCCCGCATCTCACACTCCATTCTTCTCCTCACTTTTAAAGCTTTACACTCTTCTGCCCCTCCTTACATCTCAGCCCTAATTTCTCGTTATGCACCATCCAGACTCTTGCGTTCTTCTCAAGGATGTCTTCTTTCTACCCCCTTTGTATCTAAAGCCCTCTCCCGCCTTAAACCTTTTTCATTGACTGCCTCACACCTCTGGAATGCCCTTCCCGTCAGTACCCGACTAGCACCCTCTCTATCCACCTTTAAGACCCACCTTAAGACACACTTGCTTAAAGAAGCATATGAATAGGACTGTGGCTATTCTGAACACATGGCACATAAAGCTTGGCCCCCTGCAGATGCACTTACCAGAACTCCCTCCTACTGTCTCTGTTCGTTCTCCCTACCTACCAATTAGACTGTAAGCTCCTCGGAGCAGGGACTCCTCTTCCTTAATGTCTAAAGCACTTATTCCCATGATCTGTTATTTATATTATCTGTTATTTATTGGATTACCACATGTATTACTGCTGTGAATCGCTATGTACATTAATGGCGCTATATAAATAAAGACATACAATACAATACATACAATACAATGTCTATGGAAAAACTAACAGCCCAACTGAAACAAACAATTTACCGAACAGTTTTACAAGACGTGACACAGGCTGAACAGGCGCAGGAACAGCCGGTTCCTGAGGCGCGCTCACATCTGGGGTTGCAGCAGCTGTAGTACTATGGCTACTCTGACGCCTGGTACCAGAAAGAAAATGCACTGATATGTCTACCACTGCTACCGTTTGTCACAGTTGACTACTGACAAATCTGCAGCCCAGCAAAAGGTGTAGAGTCTTATCCAGCCCTGCCAGTGACTCAGAGCATAAGGAGAGTATCGGGGAAAGCGTCCTCCTTATTACCGGGCGGTCGTAACCGGAACCGGAAGTGACGTCACCGGATGAGATGGATCCATGGGGAGTGGTGAGAGCGTGACTCACCCGATCTGTGGGAGACACTGTTGATCCTAGTATCTTTACATTTCATGCTTGAAAGAGCTTTTATAATGTATGCCTCGAATTTGGAGGTTTTTTTATGTGTATAAAGCTTCACCTTTTAAGTACCGTCTGCACCATCATTGCTTTTCTTTTCTAAGATCACCGGAACCAGTGAACACCACACAAATTTACATCCGCCATTGTTTTGGATATGCCTAACTGTATTGCTCGTTTGTGAGTGTATATATATATTGAAGGACTACCTATTGTGTGGACATCTAGTTCAGCTCAAACAACACTGCTCTATGTATTGTACAGTAGTTTCTCTCTTTTCCTTTGAGTATATTCCCCTGCTCCCCTGCTTTGTGGATATCGACTCGCCAAATCATGTCAGGTAAAATGCAGAATATATAAATGGGATACTGTAGGAGTGACATGGAACATTTTTGTGACGCAGCAGTACAGAATAATAGGTATGAGAGATGACTAATTTTTCAAACTAAACATTGAAGTTATACCTTCCAACGTCTCTCTTAATATATTTCTCAGTCTAAACTAAATACAGTGGGGCTTATTCTATAAGCCTTCATAAAAAATATTGCCGGGCCGTTTACGCCGCAGGTTTTTTGAGTGTTGCTATCATGGTATTCAGAAAGCCTCGATTAACTGTGATAGCAAAATTCCCAAAATGGGCGAGTAGCTGGCGACGTGATGATCGCCTCTCTCAAAAGGGCTTACCCGGCGATTTCTTTCAGCTGCAGAGAGAGCAGCACAGAGTGAGCCGCCTCTCCCTGCGCATATCTCGCCAGCGATCAAAAGATTTGAATATAAGTTTTAATACTAGCGTAGATGAGCAGGGGTCTCTGAAGCAGAACCGTGTTGATTTCAGGTCCTGGGACCCCTAGCTTCACGAGATACAGGCCCTCTTATGGGGTTCCGGTATCTCCTATGCATTTAAATGTCTTGCGTCACGTGACTGTGGGAATAAAATGCATAGGAGATACCGGCACCCCATAACGGGGCCTGTATCTCGGGAAGCAGGGGGTCCCCGGACTTCAAATCAATGCAGTTCTGCTCTGGAGACCCCTGCTCATCTAGACTAGTATTAAAATTTATATTAAAACAGCTTCATTACCTTAGCGACCAGCCGCTAAGGCAATTAAGGGGTTAAACCTTAATAGCCTTTTTCTTGGGGTTGATGGAGGGGGTAGTAGTCCCAGGGTGGGTGGTTAGGTCTGCATGGAAGGTTGCGGGAGGAGTTAACCACTTCCATAGCGGTGGAAACTGCTATGGTAATGAAGGGGTTAACCAATCCCGCTACCCCCCGGAAGGCCTAAATATCCATCCTTGGGGCTACTACCCCCTTCACCCAATCCCTATATCCCCAAGAAACAAAAATAAACACAACAACCCTACTAACTACTTCCTCTACCCCCAACAACCCCCCTAAACACATACAATACAGTAATGGGCAAAATTACTATTATCCACATATTAATAAAGTAAATAAAACCTTCCTCTTACCCCTGCCATCACGAAGGACGTCCTCATCAGCATACTGCAGGTCCATGTCCTCCAAGGCCAGCAAGAATACAAGAAAAAATACAATCTAATGGCTCCTAACCACTTACTCACCTTACACCTTAGCGGTTAATAACCGCTATAGTAATTAAGGGTTAACCCCGCCCCCCACTACCTACCCGGAAGACCTAACCACCCACCCCAGCCCCACTATGCCCACCCTGTAAAAATTGATTGGCACAGTGGTATATCATACCCATATAATATGGGCATGATAAGCCACTATATCACTCAATGGTCAACCTAATAAAAATAATTAAGGCCAAAAATACACAATAATCAAAGAAATACACAAGCACCTAAACACCCCAAACATTAAAGCACTAAAAAGCCTCAACTACACATCAATTACATTAATCTATCACTTAAAGAGCAAAATAATTCCAATTATGTTATTCCAAAACATAAGAATGCAAATAAATAAACATCTATCCAACCAATCAATTAAAGAAATAAAACCAGTAGCCAACAAATCAATTAATTAGTTTAAACCAGTACCCAACAAAACAAATAATTATTTTAAAACCCTAAACAATCCTAAAATGTAATAAAAACAAGCCATCCAAATTCAAAACAATTTAATCCAAACAAACAGAAATCGAAATAATAATAATCAATAGTAAACAAGCATTTGCCAAAAAATGCATTGGCTGTCACTGTAATTATCTGTACCCTATAGGGGCACAGATTAATACATCATCAGTCATTGGCCAATCATAAACATAAAAAGAAAGAAATACAATTTAGAAAGTGTGATTCCATTGCACAGAGAGGTGCACCTACCTCACTCATTGTGCCTGTGGCGTTTTGAAGGATATATTTAGTGTAGGGCCTAAATTCCACCACCCACAACACAATGCTCTCCCTCTGCTGCACGGGCTGTGCTCCCCCAAACACCCATGGTGAGCTTCCATCCTAGATAACAACAGGAATAGGCACAGGGAGCCACCGGAGTTAAGAGTTACATGGAGCTGTAAGATAGGGTATTAGAAAGTATATATGTGAGGGCCCCGCAGCAGAGGGAAGTTTGGGCACTGAGGTACGCGGATGCCCTGGCACCCAGATGCAGAAGTTCATCCTGACTTCTGGCCAGGCCAATCTTTCACCATCGGTCTGCCAGGCCCCCACAGATTTGCTGGGCATAGAACAATTGTTTCGGCAGCCCCGACTGTTTATGTAAGATCATTATTATTGTGCTATTACTGTGGTGTCATTCACCACTGCCTTTATGCTATTCATGATGCAAACGAGCCATTATATTGCTGATGTTGGGATATTGCTTTGCGATGTGTGATACATTGTTTTCCATTCAGGCCCCGATGGGGTTAAAACATTTTGTGTCAAGGCAAAAATTAGTTTTTGCATCCACAGCACTATAACATTTTATTTGATATATTTACTTAGTGAAAACTTTTCTTATTACAGTTCTTTTATATGTTATTTTTGTAAGTATTTTTCAAAAGAAATCAGTCTTTCAAATGATACATTGAGTACCTCTCAAGTATTAGTTGTTACTAGAAATGGGAACAATTTTTATCTGAAGATCTTTATGATAGTTGTTAGAGAAACTCCGATGTCTCTAGCATGCTGTTTTTCTGCATGATGTCAAACTTTAAATTGGGTAAAACTTTTAGCAAAAAAAAGTGCAGCATGAATATGATATTCGTTTTATCCAACAGGAACTAATGTTCAATTATATGAGTCGCTCAATCCCCTACAATGACATTTGAAAGGAGGAAAACCTGCATTTTATGGAACAGCCTCTGGAACAAGATCTTATCACAAGAACTGTCGCATGGACAAGGTACCATCACAAGAATGGCATGGCATGGAAAAAAATGCTTTCCCAAAAACTGCCTTCTGTGTGTAGTCAGGTCCCCCTCTTACCTCCTGGTCTGCGGGAGGGGGACGGCTGCAGGAGCGACCGGGTCGACGGAGCTCCTCAGCGGACGTCGAGACAGGGCGTCGCCATCTTGCCAATTGTCACGCATGTGCAAAAGAGCATATGCGCATGCACAATGCCTCATTAGTTGCGGTGGCCATTAGGCAGGTTCTGCAAGGGACTACAAGTCCCAGCACCCCCATGAGGCTGCTGGACCTATGAAGCACTAAGAAGATACATTTGGCGCGCTTGGAGGAGCACGCCAGTCGGGAGCAGGACGGTGACTGAGCAGGTAGTGCCCAGGGAGCAGGGCTTCCCTGGACTAGGCCTAGAGTTGCCCCAGAGGCCCCAGTTAGGCCCTGACCATTGTTAGTTTGTGGCTGCAACAGGCAAAGGCCCCCAGATAAGGACCATTTCCCCTGTAGCCTTATCAGTGTTAGGCATCAATGACAAAACGCTGCGCGGTGAACTGCGGCCTGTGGTCTGGGACCAGACCACCACTGAACTAAGAGACTCTTACTGTGAGACCCTCCAATGGGAGTTCACCCCACGCAGAGGCGGGCGCCTTCGTGGAAGGAGCGGCGAGATCACGTTGTGGGATCACTCTGTGGTCCGACGGATCCATGCTACGGTTTGGCCTGGTCTGAACTAAGAACAGGAAGGTATCACCATCTAAGTGCATGAACGGCCATAGACACTGTGGTTAGCGCTATTCCACACATACATTCTTTGGGTCTGTGGACACTGGTGGGTTAAGTGCCCAGGCACCTCCATACTGTGGGGGTTCCACCAGGGTGGTGCTTCTCTGGGGGCAGAGTATTGTGTGTCACTGTTATATTTGGTCTGTGTCTTATGTTAGTAAATATTGTTGTTATATACCCGTGTGTGTATATATATATATTATATGTATATATATATATATATATATATATATATATATATATATATATATATATCGGGTTCCTGAGAGAGGTAATCCTACTGTGTTAGGATCTCTCCCAGGTGGAGGCGCTGTGTAACCATGAACATCACAGGCTCCCAGCAGCAGAGGATCAGGTCTTCTGTAAGCCACTAAGGTAATGCACCACAGGTAGTTTCCCTAGACACGGGGGAAAGGGGATTACATGTGGTACAAGGTCCCATTTCAAACTACATAACATGGAAAAAGATCCCATCCATGAACTCCATGACTGAGAGGGCCCTAAAAACCTTAAAATAACTGACTACAGATCCCAGGATGAAGACAGTGACAAGATACTGTGTCTGGGATAACACAACTACAGCATTTATTCACTGTAAAAGCATCACAAAAATGATAAATGATGAAATCCGCAAAGGCGGAAGAAACGCGTAGGGACGGTTTACATTGCAACTACGGTGGCTGACCTGACTTCGGCACCAGAGAGAGACCAAGGAAACACAAGCAAAGTCCTTTCGGTATCCAGTACCACATACGTGGGAGTAATGGCGGACGCACGCTGCTGAGAAGCTCCTGACGGATGGTTGATATACACCCTGGAGAAACGGCGTTCTCAAATACTGGAATACGAATTAATCGTGAGATTGCAGAGCGGAGGTGACTGTGGAGTCTTCGTTTGGTGCATGGGCAGGTCCCATAAAATGCTTGTTTTAATCAGACAAATTGTAAGTGTGCATTTGTCTTGTCCATGATTTATTAAATTGTTTATCTGATTTTACACAAGGATCGGGCGCTTTTTCTCTTTTCTTTTTCTAATAGGTACTATGGGAACTTGGTGAGCCCAAGAAGAAGCAGCCTGGACCTTTGTTTTATTCATTCATGGACTTCATTTGGACTTAAGTATTTTTTACAGTTCATTTTTTGTATTTTTGTTATATTTTTTATATATATTTAACAGATTATTGCAATATTTTTTTCACAATTTTGCACATTTTTTATAATTTTTTTATTTTGTTATTTTTTTATTTTTTTTTATTTTTGTCTGGTTCATGTATATTTTTTCAATATATTACATTTTATCTTGTATAGGCGAGCACTAGTTGGTTCATGTAAATATCTTATTCAATATTGATATTTGGTGCAACATTTTGGCACACGTCACCAGAGAGGCAGCAATTTGGGTGTGCTGAAAAAGGTGCGCTGTCTTTAAAACTGTTCATATATATATATATATATATATATATATATATATATATATATATATATATATATATATATATATATCGGGTTCCTGAGAGAGGTAATCCTACTGTGTTAGGATCTCTCCCAGGTGGAGGCGCTGTGTAACCATGAACATCACAGGCTCCCAGCAGCAGAGGATCAGGTCTTCTGTAAGCCACTAAGGTAATGCACCACAGGTAGTTTCCCTAGACACGGGGGAAAGGGGATTACATGTGGTACAAGGTCCCATTTCAAACTACATAACATGGAAAAAGATCCCATCCATGAACTCCATGAATGAGAGGGCCCTAAAAACCTTAAAATAACTGACTACAGATCCCAGGATGAAGACAGTGACTAGATACTGTGTCTGGGATAACACAACTACAGCATTTATTCACTGTAAAAGCATCACAAAAATGATAAATTGCATGTCATACTCCCCTGTCAAAAACATTGAGAGCCAAACAGCCTTGCCGTGGCTTGTGACACCTATAGCTGTGCAAAACCTTGCCAAGTGAGCCAAGTTAAATGGGAGGAAGACCACTCCCTACTGTATCTAATTGAACCCTGGGGTATACTGTTGAGTAACTACTCGATGTAAACAGGAAGGATAGTCTGGCAGGCATTATTACTAAGACTTGGTGCCCCAGCCATTGCCAAACCAATTGCTTCCATAGTCAACTCTATTCTGTCTGCAGGCCATATCCCTAAAACCTGGAAAACTGCCAGAGTTGTCCCAATCTTCAAATGTGGGGACAAAAACACTGTCTTGAATTACAGGCCAATCTGCCTTCTCCAAATTCTATCCAAAGTCATGGAAAAAATGTGTCCACTCCCAATTAAGCGATTACTATACCAAGACAAATTTCCCTAGCCAATTCCAATCTTCCAAACACTCCACAGTAACTACCCTGCTAAAAGTTTGCAATGAATTCCAGTGTGTAATGGAACGGGGACAACTCCCTGGTGCAATATTCCTAGATTTTGCAAAGGCTTTTGATACTGTTGATCATGCTATCCTGCTTAACAAACTCCAGAGCTCTGGAATAGGGAAGCATGCTTTAAACTGCTTTTAGTCCTACCTATCAGGTAGATCCCAACATGTGTCCATCTCCAACCACTTGAATATCACCTGTGGTGTCCCGCAAGGCTCTGTTCTGGGGCCCCTACTCTTCTTAATGTTCATCAATGATCTTCCCACAGCTTGTAAGGAAGCCTCAATACACATGTATGCAGATGACACAATCCTATATGCACTCAGCCCTATCCTCTCTGACCTCCAATACATACTTCAGTCTGACCTTTTGAGTCTCGAAAACTGAATTTCCCAAAACAAACTGTTTTTAAACACTGACAAGACTGTAACAATGGCATTTGGGACCAAGATTAAATTTTTAAACCTTCCAGTGACTGAGCTCCAGATCAGAACCAACGCTAACACCACCCTAACTCCTGTTACTAGTTTTAAATACCTGGGCATATGGTTTGACTCCCACTTAACATTCGCAATGCACATTGATACCCTGACATTCAAAACCTATGCCAAACTAGGTGTACTTTACAGGAACAAATCCTCCCTAAGTCTACGGGTCAGAAAGCATATCGCACAGCAGATGCTAATGCCAATTATCGACTATGGAGACATAGTATATTGCTCAGCACCCCAAACCCACTTTAGCAAACTTGACACCCTCTACAATTCAATATGCTGTTTTGTTCTCCAATGCAACTACAACACACATCACTGCGAAATGCTCAAAGAACTAGATTGGTCATCACTCGAGTCTAGGCACAAAGTTCACCTTTCCTGTCTTGCCTTCAAATACTTTCTGGGCAAGCTACCCACCTATCTGAACAAGCTCCTCACTCCTACCACATGCAGCACTTATCATCTGAGATCAGACTCCAAAAGACTGTTCGTGGTCCCAAGGCTCAACAAAGTATCTGGCCGCTCCTCCTTCTCTTACCGTGCACCCCAAAACTGGAACAACCTACCGAAGACTCTCACATCCACCTCCAGTTTAAGTTCTTTCAAAACTAAGGCTGTCTCACATTTTAATCTGTAACTTGTTAATTGTAACTGTTTCATAAGCCTATAATATATATTTTCTTTAACTGTGCATGCAATTTCTTGTATATAATGTTAATTTATGCAACTGTGTTTGTAACCATGTATTATTTGTCATAACTCTATGCCCAGGACATACTTGAAAACGAGCGGTAACTCTCAATGTATTACTTCCTGGTAAAACATTTTTATAAATAAAAAAATAAATTATTAAACTGCCATAGGCCAGGCCCCTAGCAACAGGATGTCATTCTGTATATTTGAATTAAAAATATTACTTCCAATGTCAGAAACATGTACTATATTAAAATAGGTTCAAAATAGGCCTGACTATACGCCCTCAAGTTACAAATGGCAGACCACAAAACCACCCAATTCCAAAATGAATTTTCCCATTGCCCTGTTATATCTGGATAATAAAAATAAAAAACATAAAACCAATAGCCGCCAACGCATTACAGTAGCAAGGGCCACTCCCAACCTATGCTTAGCAGTGAACAAGATTAAAACATTAGGTGTACAATCCTATTTTCCAGGTGCATGTTCGATATAAAAGATGACCATCCCAACCAAGAAAAACAGTAAGCTGTGCAAGTACCTGGCACCATTAAGTCTTGAATCAACTCTCTCAGCTGAACCATCTTAATTCCCAGACATGAGGTGATCTGGTCGCAAACAAATCTTCAGATGGTTCCAGGTCTCAAAACACATTGATCTAAAAAGTGAAGAAGAATCAGTGATTCAATTCCTAAACCATATATACAGTATGTATGTCACGGGGCAGCTCTACTGCTGGAGTTCATCCCAATGGTTTGAACAGCGAGGCGAGGAGCGAAGGTTTAAACAGGGTCAGAAGCAGACGTTCAGGTCCGGCAGTAAAGGCAGGGGCAGAAACAGCAAAAAGGAGCAGAGTTATTCTGTAAGGATCCGTGAGGGCCTGCTTCGGCCTCTCCGCTTTGCTCACCCACCTCAACCTGCGATCGGGTGCTCCGTCACCCCTTCCTCCACGGTGCTGCAGGTGTCGCCCGTCGGCCTCACTTTGCGTGCGGACCCCGCACTGGGGGAAGTACTGGTCCCGACTCCAGGCTCTGTCCTCGCAGTGACGTCAACGGCATGCAGCATGCATACGCTATGCGCAGACGGCGCATTCACACGTTGAATCAGGGCCTGGCCTCTGCCCATTATTCTGTAGCTGATGCAAACTCCTGTCCTGCCTATCACAGCAAGGGACACTGGTGAACTCCTTTCTCTGCAGTCTACCTATTGGTCCAGGGTACTATTTATGCTCAGACAGCCCCTTGGCAAGATGACTGAGCATGAGACTTAATTCGTGCGAAGTGCTTACTGCATCCCTGCCTCCTGATCTTGTTCTTTGTTCGTAGTACCAGTCTCTCTCTCCGTGTCTGACCTTGGCTAGCATCTGGACTCCTGACTTCTCTACTCCTGACCCCGGCATTACCTACGACGATCCGCACCTCTCCAATCCCGACCCCAGCAAGTACCTACGACGATCTGCACCTCTCCAACCCTGACCACGGCAAGTACCTACAATGATCCCGACTTCACCAACCCCCAACCCGGCTACCCACTAAGAATCTACACTCCGGATGTGCTCTCACGGCTGGTGGTCGGTTTATTCAATCCCCACCTCGGCCCCGCGGTCGCACCCTGTTTGTGGTGAGCACTCCGTTACACATACACAGCAACAATAGGAATAGCACTCAGGGGCAGGGACAAAAGGGGGCAAGTCAGATTACAGACAAGGACCTTTAATAATATACACGCAAAAAAACAAGCAAGATAAAGACAGGCATAAGGGTCAGGTAAGGGTCAATAAACAAAGGCAAAGATAGACAGGACAAGAGGGCATCAATAGGACAGGCAGGAGACAGAGCAAAAGTTGCAGGGAAGGTACAGAGTATGTTTCCTGGCAGCACTCAGCAGGAGTAACAGCAGTCCCAGTGGACCAGCGGGGAAACTGCAGGCTGGGGGCACAGTCGGCCAGAGTCTGTCAGGGAAGTCCCAAACATGTGTGATATTCTCAACACATTAATACATATTATAGGCTAAAGCAGTAAAATTCAGGGCATTATTGAAAACCCTGCTCTCTGATTGGTTAAAATTCCGGGCATTATCCAATCAGTAATGCCCGGAATTTTAGCTGCTTGCAAAGTGCAGTTTTCAATGTGTTTATTTCCAGCCAATCAGCTTTCAGAACAGCACGGAGAACTAGTGGAGGAGGCCACTAACCTCCAAACAATTGATACCAGTTAAAAATCAAAATTAATAAAAACACAATATCCCAGCAAGCTCAAGAACCCCATAACCCACCACATCATTTCTAAAGCATATAAATAGTGACAAAAAGGAGAGCTTCTGAGCATGGCCAAATGCATACAACAAAAAACAGAAATGCCCACTGCTACATCCAATGTGACAAAATACATACTGCAATACTTCAGTGCTGATATTCTCGTGAATAAGGGTCATATAGCCTAACGATGGCTACCGAGAAAAGATTCTACCCAAAGGGAAAACTTGTGAAACAACCACTCAAAGTGAGATACAATTAAAAAACAAGAAGAATGGATACTTGAACAAGGTTGCTGTCCCAAGTAGTACCTAATCAGCCCTCTACAGCCCTGCGGCTGTCTCACTGGTGCCGCCTGCTTGGAACACTACATCTTCAAACAGGTTGGGAGAAGAAAAAGAAAAACAGCAGGCAGGTGGCTTTCAGCAGTTTATAGGTGAAGAAAAACAGTGGTGAGCGTACTCACACTCTCCAAAGTCGTTACAGCATTTGTGGTAGAACCATGCAAGATTTTGTAGTTGGGGGCCGACAAATCTTCCGCTCAGCCGAGGAAGACCCCGTCCGTATACCGCCCACGCTGTCCTCCTTTCTCGTGATGTTTCAACCCAGGTGAGTGATCCATCCTCCTCACCAGCTGCTCGGTTCTACCACAAATGCTGAAAAGACTTTGGAGAGTGCGAGTACGCTCACTACGGTTTTTCTTCACACATAGATTTCTGAAAACCATCTGCACTATCGATTTCTTTTTCTTCTCCCTACCTGTTTGAAGATCTAGTGTTTCGACCTGATGAGAAAGCTAGAGACACCAGTGAGACCGCCACATCTGATTGCAGCAGGGCTATAGAGTGTTGATTAGCAACCATTTCACACAGCAACCATGTTCCAGTTTAAGTATCCATTTTGAGTGGTGGTTTTGCAGCGAACCCCTATCTCTACAACACACTTTCTTAGAAGCTTTAGGATTGATTCACATGGGTTGACATTTATCACATTTATGAACACCTATTGATTTGATTATTGCACCCTTTATTATATATTCACTAAGAGTGCCCAGGTGAGGCTCCCTTTTCACAAAGGGAAAACTTGCTAGGTGATATATATTATTATATACATATATATTTTCTATATTAAGTAGGACAGCAATCAATATATAAATATATAGTTTCAGCACTCGATTAAAATGTTTAAAGTTGCTTTTCTCATGAAGGATCTTATGGGCAGTTTGAAACCAATGGTATACAATGTTATTAGTATCAGGGGTGACTTGAAACCGAGTGACAGGTTATATGTATATTATTGATATGATTTCTTTCCCAGTTTCCCAAACATTGTATTTCACTGATGCCATATGCTATACATTTATATTCATTATAGGTATGCCCTATTCTTAGCCTTGTCTAGCATGTGTCCTCCCTAGATTCATGCCTTTCTTCCAACACCTGATATATGTTTTTCTTTCATTCTTTCATGTATGTTTTTCTAAAGTTTCTTATCTTCCTGAGAAACCAGTATGTTTAGTCAGCAAAAAGTGAGTTAGCTAAGACAAGTGATTTATATCTCTTTGTCCTGGTAGTATAAAGAATCACTTTGAACATAGCATAATCACTACCTCAGATACTTGAAACTGAACAGAAGTATCTTGTATTGTATATGTTGTATCTTTGCTGAAGCTGATTGAAGAAATAATAAAGACTGCTGATTTTGAACAAACCTGATTCCTGATTGAAGATTTTTCTAACATAATAGTGGAGAATCTGTGTATGTACTAACAGCTAAAGGTGTAAAGGTGGTGAGTTATCGTGTCTCCCAAAAGGAGAGGGGGGTTCTCTAAACCTTATCCCAAGCTGCCAACTTTGTCTATGAGATCCGGAATTGAAAAACTTCAAGGATATTGGTTCCAGTTCAGGAGGAAAAATTTGGTTAACCGTGAAGATAAAGAAAGGACGTCCATGATTGTGAGAAATACTAAGAGCAAGAACAGGGACAGGATCAGCACCCAGGTCGCATGGTAACTTCACTTGACGGACCCAGAGAAAGGTGGGTGTCTCTGAGCAAGGATACAGAAAAAAAGGGGTGATATAGATCAGTGCGCACCTCTACTTCTGACCTCCGGGAACGGTATGTTATTCGTCACATACATATTGAAAGAAGGTATTCACGATAATCAAATTGAAAGTTTTTTTTTAAGTCCAAATATTGATTATTGTTTAAAAATGGACTGGCTTAAAAAAGGAGAAAAGCCTCCACATATTCATTGGATACCAACATCTCCGGCGGTAATCCTTTGAATATTTGGGATGATTATATGTTGTTTTGTCCTAGACGGAATTAAAGAAGTGGAAGGAAGGAAGTTTTAAATGTTTAAAGATAAAAGAAAGTTTGAGCTCATGAGCAAGCTGGTCTTGATACATGAGGAAGAAATGATAATACTTCAATGTCAGGATAAGACATGTGAAATTGACCTAAATTGTAAGCAAAATGCAGTGTTAGGGTTGAAAAATCAGTATTATAAAATTCCTAGATGGATAGGGATTGATACTGAATGAAAAATCCATTCAGCTCTCTCACTCCTGAAGATGTCTGCAACTCACTGCAGCAGCCCTCCCCCTTTTTACACTGAAAGCTTAACTTTCACAGGAATTTGTGCAGTTCACAGACATGCAAGTTAACCTCAACCCAGGAAGAAGTTAACTACTGTAAAATACTAAAAAAAAGTTGATTTCAATTAGTTTTAAAGAAATTACTGTATATTATGAAAATATTCAGATTAGTTATAATTAAAAGAATGAAAAAGCAAATTCTTATTAAATTAGTTTTTTTATGCAGGAAAAAGAATCAAATTGTTTTGTTTTTCTCACCAAGAATGTAGAGAAATACTATTGTTTAGTATAGATTGTGATATCAATGACAAGGTATTATTTTTTAGGATCATATGTAATTATTTGGCTACAAAATCAAAAGAGTATAATTTCTGTTGTCTTATAATTCTCTGTTCCACGCTAAGAAAGTAAAAGGGGACATCCTTTTAAATGTTTTTTGTTTTTTTTGTTTTAGAAAGATTATAGTAATTATTATATGTCGTGGAATGAAATATTTTTATGTCACTCTAACGTTTAATAATTTTCAATTGAAGAATAAGGGTTAAAATAAACCTATGTAATATTGTATTTTAAGTCTATTAATGTAATGGTTTAAAAGAAAATGTTTGGAATTTGGCAATTGCGCAAAGATATTGTATGTGTTCTAAGGGACAACACAGTGTATGAAATACCTAGACGTATGGAATATTATTTTAAGATTCTTTTGCAATAAGTTTCCCAATATAGATTTGTATTTCTATTTTATGATTGAACTGTATAGCTCACTATACAGTAAGTCAATAAAGCTGGAGGGAAAGCACAACTTCTCAAGAACCGCACCGACTGTCTAATAAGCTCCCTGTTGCTTTAAGAAATCAGGAAGCTTTACTTCCATTCACAAATGAATTAAAAACCTTCCTTTTTTAAGACAGTATGGCAAACAGACCCTAATACAGTACACTGACAGACAGCTTTCCTGCTCCCATTTGTGTTTCCCATCCTTTGTTGGTCTTCTTCATCATTCCCCTATATGGTTTTTTTCGGTAGGTCCCTGTTGTACAGTAGGTCTGTGATGGGTGTCCTCCCTAAGTTCCAAACACGCGCTCTAGTACCGAGATTCTTGTTGAGTAGCACGTTGGATATTTTAAAAAATAAATTAATGTGCTGCCAGGCAGATTAGTGACTGTGTCTCTTATTCCATATCGCATCATATAAGCAGATTAATTCTGTATTTTTTTTTTTTTTTTATATATATAATGTTTTACCAGGAAATACATTGAGAGTTACCTCTCGTTTTCAAATATGTCCTGGGCACAGAGTTATAGTGGCAATACTTGTTTACATTAAATGAACAGAAGTTATACATTCAATTTACAGACATTTCATGGACAGTTAGACATAATATGATTATGGGGGTGTATGTAACACAGACAAGATTAAAATGAGAGACAGCTGAAGTCTTTAAATTACTTATACTGGAGGCAGTTTGAGAGTCTGTGGTAGGTTGTTCCAGTCGTGAGGTGAATGGTAAGAGGAGGAGTGACTGGATTCCAGGGGCTATATATATATACACTCACGTATGTGTGTGTGTGTATGTGTGTATGTATATATGCGTGTAGCACATGTACCCCCACCCTCTAGGAGATACTTGTTGGGGCTACAGGTATTATGGTGCGGCATACCTGTGAGGGTTCAGGAGAGCTGAGTTGTCTGCGATAATATGGAGACCAGGATAGGGTTTTGATGATCACTGACGTTCTTTACTTGGTGCTTAGCGCCTCCAGCTGTAGTGGGCTCCAGGGTGCCCAGAGATTAGTCCCCACCAAAGCACACTTATTTCCTCCTGCCCAGCGTCTGACACTTAGACAGGACTATGATGAAAACAAAATGGGCCTTTATTCAGCAGTCACTGCAGATCTTCCTTACAGTGGTGCATAGGGTCTTCAGAGGATCCCAGGCCTCTGGATGGTGTTGGTTCTCCTAGTGTGGAGCCTTAGATCTCCCTGAGCCAGCCAGCCATGAGGGCGTGGATGGCCTCTCTCTCCCACAGGGAGAAGAGACAGGCCCCACACCTCCACTCTGATGGAAGGGTGGGAGAGAACTAACTAAATTTAGCACTGCCTTTCTGAGGAACCAGAAGGGGAGGGCTCAATGTCTGTACCCATACCTGATAGGCTATACACAGGCCATGAGTCATCACCACACTTTGTCACTCAGAGAGGAGCATGAGGGGGGTCCCACAGGATGGCCTGTCACAGCCTAGACTGCTAAGGACTTATGTGACAGGAGGAAAAGAGAGGTAGAATAGACTAACCATGTTACATGCGTATATACAGTATACGCACACACACATATATAGTTCAGCACTAGAGGGGAAATTCACTATCATCATAGGAGTAGTACTGTATATGCTGGCAGCATATCTCTAAACACACTGTTATTAACAATAAACTACAGTTCAAGGAGACTTTGGTTGTTCGTCAAATTATCTAAATTATATATAGAATTTCACAGCAATATTTTTCCAAGTCAAGGTGCTTCTCATGGCACATTTAGAATTGAGACTTTCCGTTTGTCAGCCTGTGGAATGATGATTAAAATGTTCCATAGACTGGTTTGTTATAATTATCTTCTTGATTTTGAAAATGGCAAATAAGGAACCTGTGACCTCCTGTCCCTTAATGAGGATAAGTGAAATACAAGAAAAGTACAAGAAATAAGGAAGCCGTGTGCTTTTACCCTTGTTAACACAGCTGCCGTTCATTTTCTGAAAGTGCTTTTCCATTAAGAAATAAAGCACTTTCACATAAACGAAAAAAACACAGCATTGTGTTTCCGAAATAAAAAGATAACAGTTGCACAATTTGTGTAAATTAATGTCTGAGCACAGAGTTTGCATTGCTAAGTAAGTTGTTGAAGTAAATGCATTAAGACAATTTCTACTTACATTTTTGTAAAACTGTACTTACATTTGTGCTTAATACAGTACTGATTTTTTTGTTGTTTCCACTTTTATATATATATATATATATATATATATATATATATATATATATGTAGCTCCCTTTCCCTGTGCCTATGGGAACTACGCTGGTGACTACACGTGCTGCCGTACCTGTTGCTCACAGGAGGCCTAAGCCGCTGCCTCTGGGAGCCTTGGGTGAGCTCTTTCTCCTTGCGTTCAGCGCCTCCACCTATGAGGTTGGAACCAATCACAGTAATTAATAATACACACACAAGGTACCCTGTATTTTACTAATGTTTACTGAACACGCATGCAATAACAATAATATTGCAACCCCCAGTGTACACCCAATACCCCAACACATGGTGGTTCCCCCATAGTACTGAGGGTGTGGTGGCAACAATACCCCTGGTGTCCTTCCCAGAAAGTCCAACCCAAATGGGAGGTAGCGCTATCCCTGTGAACCGTTGCACGTGTGTACCTTCCTGGGCACTCCTGTACCCAGGTGCAGCTGTCGGATAAGGAACAGTCAGGTCCCACACGCGGGGCCTCAGACACCAATCCCCTAACTCCTTAGGGTCCTGATCCTCCTCACGAGGTAAGCTCCAGCAGGAGGGTCTTATCGGAATGTCTGAATCCTGTGACCTGGTTCCAGGCCGCAGGGCACCGCGTGGCCATCCAGTCACGAGTGCAACATTATCACATAAAGGGAAGAGTACCTATCTGGGGCCTTCCCTATAACACTCCTGTTATGGTGACTCAGGGCCTAGCTAGGGCCAAAGGTACAACCCTAGGCCTAGTTCAGGGTCACTGCTCCCTGGACACTACCTGTTATCTTGCCGCCATCCGTCCGACTAACTCACGCGCTCCCTGCATGCAGAGGATATCCTGTCTCTCCCTCCTGCGTGCATCCCATTGGCTACGGCAACCCCACGTAGGCAGTCTCTCCTCTAGGGATTCTGGGACATGTAGTCCCGCGGTGGTCTGTGCGGAGCTAACCTAAGATGGCCGCCGCTCTCCTTACTCTGTGCATGCGTGCCTCGCCGCTCTGTGCATGCGCGACTCACAAAATGGCCCCACCCCCCAATCACGCGGAGCTCCGGAGAACCACTAAACAGCTCCCCCGAAATGTCTTGTGCCTTCTCGTTGTGACCCAGCTCAGACCCGGACCTCTGCTCTCTTGGACCCTTGGACCTTGGCTCGTCATTGGACTCTCTCCTCTCGACCACGGCTTCGGACCTCGAATACTCTTCTCTCTCCACCCCCTGACTACGGCAAGTACCTCGACCATCCTTCACTCTCCTACCGTGACCCGGCTACTCGACTATGACTCTGCAATCCGGACCTGCCCTCGCGGTTGTAGGGTGGTGGTTATATACGTTCCCACTTCAGCCTCACAGTCTAGTCCAGTTTGTGGTGAGCACACGTGACAGAGCCTAATAGCGGCGTCCATCTGCTGTAATAGCTACGCATGGGGAACTACACTCCCCAAAATGCCCCAGGAGCTGAGGTCACGTGGCGAGGCTCAACCAATAGGGCTGCCGGATTCACTGTGAGGAAAATTGCTACATTTGGTGCGCTTAGAGCGCGAGGAGTCAGTTGGTGCCAGGACAGAGAATGGGAAGGTAAGGTCTGGGTGTCAGTGGCACCTAGATTAGGCCAGATTACCCCTTTAGTTCCCAGATAGGACCCACTCACATTCAGCTTGTGGTTGCTACAGGGAAAGCCCATAGTCAGGGACCTTTCCCTAGTAGCTGTCAATAGGGAGGATAAGCCTCAGAGAAGACGCCGAGCAGTGAATTTCGAGCTGTGGTCTGGGATCAGACCACCTAGAGACTCTTAAAGGTGAGACCCTCCTACCGGAGTTCACCCTACACAGAGGTGGACACTGTCGTGGATGACAACTTCGTTGGATCAGTGGATCCCTGTTGCTAAGTCAGCCGCACTGGGTCCTGGAGCACACCGGCAGGTACCTCAACAAAGTGCACCAACCGTTCAAGGGTAGCGCTACTATACAAACATTTGGGTAGGCCCTGGCATTGGGAGAAGGACATCGGGGTATTGGTGCCTAGCACCCAATTTTCTTTGGGGACACTCATTAGGGGTACTCTATTGGGTGTGATATATTGTGTGTTACAGTGTACTGTGATATATGTTCAGTAAATAATTATTATATACCAGAGTGTGTATTTAACGTTTGGGTTCCTGTGAGGGGCTTCTCCCACTATGCTGGGATCTCTCACAGGTGGAGGCGCTGCAACGACGAGCAAGATATCACCCCAGGATCCCAGTGGCGGAGGCTTAGGCCTTCTGGTAGCCAAACAGGTAACGGCAGTACCGGTAGTCTCTTTAGTCAGGTGGAAAGGGGGCTACACTACTCACAATTTTTGTGAGTGGTAAAAGCCTTGTGGTTGTTAAAGAGTACCCAACTTAGGTTGCAGATGGTCAGGAAAACCAGAGGGAGATTTCCAGGATATGGAAGAGAGGACACAGATATATAGTGAAGATTGTTTTATAAACAGAATATTAAAAAGTATCAGAAGCACTCACAAACATTGGTGGGTTTTGAGCATTTGGACCACCCTGGGTCAGGCAGCAAAGGAAAGTCCAAAACTCATTTTCTTTCAGGGAAAATGCTATGTCGGCAATCCACAGCAAATTCACCAGATGGCAATCTCTCACTGGACACCAGCGCTCAGCACACCATCCACTTGTTTGAAGAGCCGCCCTACACGTTTCGTTCGTCAGAACTTCATCAAGGGGCATATGTAAGTGATCCTCAATTCCTCTCCTTTATGTTCGTATTTTCACGCCTTTTCCAAATCCTAAAGGGACGTCATTGTGCTACTACGCGTCATGTCACGCTGCGGGTCAGTGACGTCACAACATCCTCACTTTCTGCGTGTCAAGGGGTACTCGGCCGGGAGAATTGCATTACAAGCATTACGGAGGTACAATTCATTGATACCTCTACCACACACACTTGGCAAAGCTAGCACATAGGCTTCTGCACACTAACAGTCTACACATATGTAGCCATGTGTAAAATTGGTGTACAGATCTCTCTCATGCTGGCAGTAATCCTGGTAAGAAGGCAGGGTTGCTAGTAACTATTATGGAGGTTTGCCCTCAAACCCTGGTGTAGTGTCATATGTAGCAAAGGAAGAGACAGCATGTTTTGTGTCCACTGTTAGTGACACAGAGGTGGGTCTTTCTGGAGTCTATATATCACAGAGCACTGCCTAAAGTTAGTAGGTCTTAAGTTCCTGAGTGAAGTGTCAGCAGCAGTTCAAGTCTGTTGGTGAGAGAGTCAAGTGCAAGCTGATACACACTGTGTCCAGGGACCTGGCACAGCTGGTGATCTCCCTTAGGGGAGAGGTAGAAGAGCAACTCAATTAAGAGAGAGGATGAACCTTCTGCATGGAGTACCTTCACGGAATGTGCGGCTAGTGTCGGACGCTATGATGGGCAGTCTGCCTAGTAACATGCTATTAAAGATGCCCTGGTTCAATAGATCCTTCCTGAGTGAGTCTGGAGTTATTCCCCAGGAAGATGCACCAAGGAGTACCCTATCAGATACTCCTCCCTGCTGCCGTAGGGATCCTGATGGGGTGGAGGCGCTGTACCTGAGTAGGACTCAGAACACTACCTCAGACGCCTGTCATGGTGATATTCACCATTACCAACCAGCGGGAGACTCAGGAGTCCTGTTGCCAGCAGGTGCACCACAACACAGATATATGTAATTGGGAGCAGATTACACCCACAGGGGCCAATATGAGATTGGGTGGGGGTCTGATCGTTACATTTTTGGAGGCGCTGCTGAGAGGACCTATCAACAGGACAGGCTTTTGCTAGGCACACTGGGAAACAGGAGAGTGTATGCTGCCAGTCAGTACTGTGTATGGGACGGGAGCCTAGGGGTAGTCAGGAAAGGTCTGGACGACTCACAAAGCACACCCTAGGACCTTGAAAGGAGTAAAGTGGGTCTGGAGACAGGGCTATAGCTGTTCAGGTCACCTTGAGGCAGCTAGTCGTAGGATGCCTGAAGGGATAGCCTGGTTAACATGGGTCAGGAATTCCTGAGAGGGTCTGCGTTAGTGATAGCCAACAGTAGGTTGATGCCCCAAGTACTGCATGGGAGAAGCCAGAGTACTCTAGCCAGTAGCCAGAACACTTACCACAGAGCACATACTGGAGGAAGACAAATACAGCATACAGTGAGAGAGTTAGCCTAGCCTGAGGTATTAACATGAGTCAGACATACGTGGGATACATGTAGAGTGGTGCACTGGCATTCTTTATTGCATCGAAATGGCGGCTGCCCAGCAGAGAGGAGCACCATGTGCGATAGCAGTTATCAAGTAAAGATGGCGACCGCAAGTAGTGAAGTTCCGCGCGGTGTAGAGAATCTAAGATGGCGTCCAGCGCCTGATGGAGAGAGCGCACGTGGTGTGTGTAGCACAGAAGAACAGACTACCGAAGTGACTTTGGCTAGTTTGCTATGGAGTGTCGCTAAAGCAGTGGCTGCGCCGTTTTTGTCCTGCGTAGGAACCCGGGGTGCTGCCCTGGATGATAGTGTTGAGACCATTGTTATTATGTGCGGAGTGGATGGAGAACTTGATTGCCAGGCGGTGATCACTACACAAACTACTTCAGCGGCTTATGTGAATGGCCGTGCAATCCAAAATGGCGGTTCCCACTTCCCTGGGAGACCGCGTGGGCCGTGTGAAGAGAATTCTGCAAATACTAAGATTGCAAGAAGTTGTCCGGGATTGGCGCGAAATAAAGAACCCCACCCTGTTGGGGGAAGTGGCGCGAAAGCTGTGGGCGCGCCCTCATGGACTGTGACAGGCTCAGAGCCAATTTTAGGTCATCAAGTGAACCTGTGGGACCCTCCCTTAATATCTACCAGGGGGAGGGGTCCCTGTATCTGCCAATTACGAACCGAGTTGGCTGAGGGAGGAGCTGGATGTGCGCTTCCTGCCCTTCAGTTGCGAGGAGCTGGTGAACAGGCGAGACCACTGTGCAAAGTGTCTACCTTAACCAGTACGACTAAGAACGAGATGGACATTGCAGTACACCCCTATTCGTTGCCAGGAGGCTTCCTGGTAGTAAAGGCGGGTGACAAAGAAACTTTGCGGTGCCTGTGCATGCAATGCAGGTTGCCCGACGGAGAAGCCAGCACCACGGCAAGGTGTCCCCAATGTGGCATACATTATTTGTGGGCCATGCAGCCCTTTGTGCCTGGGTACGCCGCGGAGGCGGGAGGAGAGACAGCCAAGCTGACGCCTGGAGCCTTGCCCAAGGTAAAAAGGGAGAAAGCTGATCCCGGAGAATGGGGATCGTTGCTGATGATCGCTACGGAAAAGAAAGAAATTGGGGCCTGCAACCGCAGCGAGAACCCGGAACCTCGCTGTTGGTCCCCTGCGCAAGTACCACTACCAGCGTCGGAGTCTGCTTCGTCGGACGTGGAGCAAGCAAGCCTGACATCGGTGGTGATGCGCCTACCGGTGGGCCACTGCAGTGGTGCTGAAAAAGAACCAGCACTTACCTGCGATGTAGCGGAACTGATTCCAGATGTACTGCGATCACCTGCTCTGAAGCGACCGGAGCGGATGAGTCCTACGGCCTTGGCGACTCCCAGCGTGGAAAGAGAGGAGGACCCCATCACGAGCCGACGGCGCGGTGAGACACCTTCTTACCCTCCACAGGCTCCGATGGAGGAGACGGCGAAGGAAGGCCCAGCCAAGGACCAAGCGGAGCAGTGGGAGGAACCATCACTTCCGGCAGCGGATGTCGTTCTGGAGGAAGAGGTTCCGGTGGGGAACCCAACCCAAGATGGCGGAACCTCGTCCCACGAGATCAATGATGTCACTTCCGGTGGACACAGTGGAACCGGCTGGAAGATGGCCGCGCCCTCGCGACCGCCGTGCTTTACCAGGTCGTCTGGAGGTGAAAAGAGCAAGAGTTGGCAGGCCATGCGGAAGCCTGGGAACCAGGAGACGGGTGAGCCTGATCTACTCAACACTGGCACCGGCTGAGGTATTGCCAAGCTGCGGATAGTAATACCGCATCGCAAGCACATGTCCCCTTTTGCCCTGCCCCGGCCATAGCTCAAACCCCTGTCCCTGTCACCTCTTCATCCGGGTCAATGTCTAGCCAAGGGTGGTCCGGGGAGTCCCGGGATAGCTCAGAGGAATGGGCTGGGTCAAATCTGGACTGCTGGGAATGTTTTACTTCCGATGAAGGATCGAGGAGGGAAATGATTGCTTCTGGGGTGTCGTCGAGAACGAATTCTGTTGATTTCAATGCCAATGTAAGGGGTAGGCCTAAACACCTTGGGTCAGACTCTAGGTCCACAGGGACATCAGGAGTTTCTCCTGGGGAGAACCGGAGGAAAGTGAGATAACAGTTTCAGCAAGAGCAGGCTGTGGAGAAAGAAACCAGATGGTGGGCTCCTATGTTTGAGGGGTATGAGGCCTGGTTGGATCGTACGCGATTCATATTAATAAGGAGTGAAATAGTTGACCACTGGTGGGATGAGGGTGAGTACTCAGATGAGGAACACCTAGAAGAATTAAGGATAAGATTGTACGATATTCAAAAGGGCCTAGTTACTCCCCGAGGGTCGTCCATACTATGTGACGTGGTTTCTCCTGAAGAACCATTGTTGTGGGTGCTGCCAGGCAGGGCAGGAAATAAGAAGCTTATCCGCATCAGCAGGGCTGAGAGAGCAATAGTTGCCAGATACAAAAGGTCTCATGGTCTGGAATATCCATATGTACCTGAACCTCTTATGCAGGAGATAGAGGATAACAGGGATGTGTGGCTGAGGGAGACTGTTGAGGATTACATTATGTCTAAATCTGGTCATGCACCATACAAGACAGAGGGTATGGAGTGTTGGGCGCAACATTTTCATGCATAAGATGGAGTATAGGACAGAGAATGGGCCGCCCAGATCTTACAGTATCACAGTACAGGATGCTAATGGGAGGGAGGGAGGTGAAGAAACCTGACCCTAGGCATTATTACTAGATTAATTCTCCTATGGAGTGGTTCTATGTGCTGCTGTAACCAAACTGGTTGATGTAATTATGTTATGCAGAAAAAGAAGATGTGTTTTGTAATAATGTATTCCTATGCTATGTATCTTGTTATGTGTTGCAGTGCTACCTGAAGGAAGGTTCCGCACATTTAGATACCAGCCAGGGCGTTGGGTTCCACCAAGGGGAGATTGTAGCCATGTGTAAAATTGGTGTACAGATCTCTCTCATACTGGCAGTAATTCTGGTAAGAAGGCAGGATTGCCAGTAACTATTATGGAGGTTTGCCCTCAAACCCTGGTGTAGTGTCATATGTAGCAAAGGAAGTGACAGCATGTTTTGTGTCCACTGTTAGTGGCACAGAGGTGGGTCTTTCTGGAGTCTATATATTACACAGCACTGCCTAAAGTTAGTAGGTCTTAAGTTCCTGAGTGAAGTGTCTGCAACAGTTCAAATCTGTCGGTGAGAGAGTCAAGTGCAAGCTGATACACACTGTGTCCAGGGACCTGGCACAGCTGGTGATCTCCCTTAGGGGAGAAGTGGAAGAGCAACTCAATTAAGAGAGAGGAGGTACCTTCTGCATGGAGTACCTTCACGGAATGTGCGGCTAGTGTCGGCCGCTATGATGGGCAGTCGGCCAAGTAACATGCAATTAAAGATGCCCTGGTTCAAGAGATCCTTCCTGAGTGAGTCTGGAGTTATTCCCCAGGAAGATGCACCAAGGAGTTCCCTATCAGATACTCCTCCCTGCTGCCATAGGGATCCTGATGGGGTGGAGGCGCTGTACCAAATGTGAGTAGGACTCAGAACACTACCTCAGACGCCTGTCATGGTGATATTCCCCATTACCAACCAGCGGGAGACTCAGGAGTCCTGTTGCCAGCAGGTACACCACAACACACATATATGTAATTGGGAGCAGATTATACCCACAGGGGCCAATATGAGATTGGGTGGGGGTCTGACCGTTACACATACATTACGGATGATATTTACAATAGAAAAACATCTGAAAACTGCAGAAAACATACATACAACAATATAAATCTCTTTAATATACTAAATAACAGGAGAAATACTATAATATATAGTGTATATTGTATTGTACTGTATGTCTTTATTTATATAGCGCCATTAATGTACATAGCGCTTCACAGTAGTAATACACGTGGTAATCAAATAAATAATAGATAATATAAATAATAGGTCATGGAAATAAGTGCATCAGACATAAAAGTAACATTAAGGAAAAGGAGTCCCTGCTCCGAGGAGCTTACAGTCTAATTGGTAGGTAGGGAGAACGTACAGCGACAGTAGGAGGGAATTCAGGAAAGTGCGTCTGCAGGGGGCCAAGCTATATGTATCATGTGTCCAGTATAATCCACAGTGCTATTCATATGCTTCTTTAAGCAAGTGTGTCTTAAGGTGGGTCTTAAAGGTGGATAGAGAGGGTGCTAGTCTGGTATTGAGGGGAAGGGCATTCCAGAGGTGCGGGGCAGTAAGTGAGAAAGGTTTAAGGCGGGAGAGGGCTTTAGATACAAAAGGAGTAGAAAGAAGACATCCTTGAGAGGAATGCAAGAGTCGGGATGGTGCATAATTAGGCCTGAGATGTAAGGAGGAGCAGAAGAGTGTAAAGCTTTAAAAGTGAAGAGGAGAATTGAGTGCGAGATGCGGGATTTGATCGGAAGCCAGGAGAGGGATTTCAGGAGGGGAGACGCGGAGACAGATTTAGGAAAGAGTAGAGTGATCCTGGCAGCAGCGTTTAGGATAGATTGTAGGGGAGGCAGGAAGGCCGGACAGCAGGAGGTTACAGTAATCAAGGCGGGAGAGAATGAGGACCTGAGTCAGAGTTTTAGCAGTCGAGCAACAGAGGAAAGGGTGTATCTTAGTGATATTGCGGAGGAAAAAGCGACAGGTTTTAGAAACGTTCTGAATGTGAGAGGAGAATGTGAGAGATGTGTCGAGTGTGACCCCTAAGCAGCGTGCTTGGGCTCCTGGGTGAAGGATCATACTTCCAACAGTAATGTGGAAGGTGAGAATAGGGCCAGGTTTGGGAGGAAGTATGAAGAGATTGGCTGGCGGGTGGCAAAGAGGACGTTCCCCCCGCCAGCTTGGCCTTAAATTGGGTCCTCTTGACCCCTCCCCTGGGATGGGTAGGTCGGTGTGGGGGCGGACCAGCGGGGAGGAAGGCCGGCTCCCCCTGGTCATGAAACCCCTGCCCATGGCTGGGGGGGGTCGCTTGACCAAGGAGGTTGCCAGGCGGTTCCCCCCTCTGCCCGCTTCGGCCCCCTAAATACCCCAAATAACAACAGGAGACAGGACTGGAGGTAAAATGGCCGCAGCTATTTATTTAAATTAAGAGGGGTAAATGCTACTCCCCGCCAGAGTGTACCTTTGACAGGGGAGGGTTAGCTGGCCCCCGCGTTGCTGCTGTCTGCGCGAGCGGGTTATCGACATCATGAATATCTGACCTACTCGTGCTCCCCCCGGGCTTGGTGCAAGGCAGTCTTTTAAACTCTGTGCTCTAGTAAACACCACCTGTGGCATATCCAGAAGAAAATCGTCCAGAACCGGATCCTGCTTTAAAACATGCCAGTGTTTTCTAACAAGCTGCGATATTTTATGAGATTCTCTTTTAAAACCTGTTATAAAAGAAATCAAATTCCCTTTCATTTCTTTTTTTCTTCCATTAATTATCAAAAGACTTTCTCTATCTAGTTCATCAACTTTATTTTTTGCTTCTCTTATAGATGACTCATTGTATCTGTTTTCAATAAATCTTTTTTCAAGTATTTCGGCTTCTCTGTTGTATTCTACTACATCTGAACAGTTTATATTAATCCTCCTCAGCTGTCCAAAAGGGATGTTTTTTTAACCATTGTTTATGGTGACAACTTGTATTTAATATATAATTGTTGCAATCCACAGATTTTAAATGTGTTTTCGTAAGAATATTATTATTAAACTGTAAACACATAAATCTAAAAACGAAATTTTGGTATTGCTACAATTGAAGGTGAACTGTAAGTGTTGATATATAGTAAAAAAAAAAATATTAAATGCTCCTCATCCCCTCTCCATATAAAAATAATATCATCAATGTAGCGCTGCCATAGGACCAAGTTCACGCCAAAAGGATTCCTACCGGAATTGAATATTTTACTCAGTACAGGTAAAAATATGGGAATTTTAAATGATGATGAGTTTACATTTTTAACTAACAACTTTCCAAAAAGTCCTATTTTTTATTTTCTTCCCAAAATTCACAAAAATGCAATAAGACCACCAGGAAGACCGATTATTGCAGGAATAGACTCGGCTATATATTATTTATCAAATATATTGATACCTTTTTACAAACATATGTTATCAATTTGCCATCCTATATTAGAGATACTACACATATTATTAATATCCTTAAGGAAATCAACTGGCAAGAAGAATTTTTTCTTATGCACTGTTAATTTTTCCTTATTGTATACGGTGATTAATCATAATCAACGATGTGAGGCTGTCGAAAACAATTTAAAGGACAAAAAACGTTTAAATACAACACAGATTGAATTTATTCTGAATGAAATTAAATTAATTTTAACTCATACCTATTTTTTATTTAATGATCAGTTTTATCTTCAGATGTGTGGAGCCGCCATGGGTTCCAAGTTCGCGCCAAGTTATGCTAACATCTTTTTAGGAGTATGGGAAGATGAATTCATCAACCATAATAATCCTTTTGGCACGAACTTGGTCCAATGGCGGCGCTACATTGATGATATTATTTTTATATGGAGAGGGGATGAGGAGCATTTAAACATTTTTTTACTATATATCAATAATAATACTCTCAACATACAGTTCACCTCCAATTTTAGCAATACCAACATTTTTGTTTTTAGATTTATGTGTTTACATTTATAATAATACTATTCAAACGAAAACACATTTTAAATCTGTGGATTGCAACAATTATATATTAAATACGTGTCACCATAAACAATGATTAATGGACAACTGAGGAGGATTAAAAGAAACTGTTCAGATGTACAGTAGTAGAATACACAGACAAGCCGAAATTCTTGAAAAAAGATTTATTGAAAAGAGATACGATGAGTCATCTATAAGGGAAGCAAAAAATAACGTTGATGAACTAGATAGAGAAAGTCTTTTGATAATTAATGAGAAAGGAAATGAAAGGGAATTTGATTCCTGATATAACAGGTTTTAAAAGGGAATCTCATAAAATACAGCAGCTTCTTAGAAAACACTGGCATGTTTTAAAGCAGGATCCGGTTCTGGCTGATTTTCTTCTGGATATGCCATAGGTGGAGTTTACTAGAGCACAGAGTTTAAAAGACAGCCTTGCACCAAGTGCTTTAAATAAAAGAGGAGAACACAAAATCCTTGCAAGAGCAAGCAAAAGAACCCCTTTCAACAAGCACTCATAAAGTGAAAAAATGTATTAAAATAACTAAACCTTTAATGAATACTAATGGGTAACAGTGAACACAAAACTCTTTAAGAGTTTTGTGTTCACTGTTACCCATTAGTATTCATTAAAGGTTTAGTTATTTTAAAACATTTTTTCACTTTATGAGTGCTTGTTGAAAGGGGTTCTTTTGCTTGCTCTTGCAAGGATTTTGTGTTCTCCAGTTTCGTTAACCCCTGGCACCATTTTCAGGACAGTAGCAAGAGCTTATTCCCTCACTCCCCCCCCCCCCCACCCTTTGTAATGCTTTAAATAAAGAAACAACTGTAAATAAAGATAAAGAGACATGGTTAATGTTTTTTAAATGTTTATCATGTAAGGCCTGCAAATTTGGGCACAAGAAAACAGATACTTTTGTATCAAAGACAACTGGAAGGATGTCCAAAATAAATACACTCATAAATTGCAGAAGCACATATGTCATATAGTTCTAATATGCCCATGTGGGCAGTGTGCTGTGAGTGTGTGAGTGTGTGTGTGTGCAGTGTGCAGTGTGCAGTGAGTGTATGCAGTATGCTGTGAGTGTATGCAGTGTGCTGTGAGTGTGCAGTGTGCAGAGAGTATGTGCAGTGTGCAGTGAGTGTGTGCAGTGAGCTGTGAGTGCATGCAGTGTGCTGTGAGTGTATGCAGTGTGCTGAGAATGTATGCAGTGTGCTGTGAGTGTATGCAGTGTGCTGTGAATGTATGCAGTGTGCAGTGAGTGTGTGCAGTGTGTGTGCAAAAAAAAAATCGCGGTCCACGCTCAAACCGCGTTATTGCGGATCCGCGTTATAGCGGATCGCGCTATAACGGGGTTGAGCTGTATTAGGAATATCAGCATACAGTAGGTGCAGAAAACCACAGTGTGCCTTTACATTTTAAATAATATCACAATTCCAACCCAAAGGATCTGATCTACTTGGGAATTGAACAAGTCCAGCAACACTGGCAAGGTGGTCATAGATTATTACAACTATCACAAAGGGAGTCCTTTTGGATCCATAAACTTAGAACCCTCCAACCGAAAGGTTTAAACATTGATTTTGATATCAATGCCTTTTTCTATGATCAGTTTCCTTTGGGTTTATTTTGTATAGATCTTCTTTGCCTTCATGTAGTAAGTTTCAATGGTGTTTTTTTCCTAAACATTTATAAACTATTTTTTATTGTAGGCAAAGGAATTCATTATTTATCCTGTACTTAATATTTCTTTTATAAGAGGGTTCTTATGCTCTTTTAAACCATATTATAGCTGTTGTCAAGATCCTCCTTACCTTTAAAGATAACTTCAATTTATTGAAGGCTAAGGAGATTGTGTATGTATGTATGTATGTATGTCTTTATTTATATAGCGCCATTATTGTGCATAGCGCTTCACATTAGTAATACAGTACACGTGACAATCAAATAAATAACAAATAATACAAATAACAGATCATGGGAATAAGTGCTTCAGACATAAAAGTAACATTTCGGAAGAGAAGTCCCGGCTCCGGGGAGCTTACAATCTATTGGTGGGGAGAACGTACAGAGACAGTAGGAGGGCGTTCAGGTAAGTGCGTCTGCAGGGGGCCAAGCTTTATGTATTGTGTATAGTATTAGCTACGGTGTTACTCATATGCTTCTTTAAGCAAGTGTGTCTTAAGGTGGGTCTTAAAGGTGGATACAGAGGGTGCTAGTCAGTTATTGAGGAGAAGGGCATGCCAGAGGTGTGGGGCAGTCAGTGAGAAAGGTTTAAGGCGGGAGAGGGCTTTAGATACAAAGGGGGTAGAGAGAAGACATCCTTGAGCAGAACGCAAGAGTCAGGATGGTGCATTGCGAGAAATTAGGGCTGAGATGTAAGTAAGAGCAGAAGAGAGTAAAGCTTTAAAAGTGAGGAGGAGAATTGAGTGCGAGATGCGTGATTTGATAGGAAGCCAGTAGAGTGATTTCAGCAGGGGAGACGCTGAGACAGATTTCCGAAATAGTAGAGTGATTCTGGCAGCAGCATTTAGGACTGATTGTTGGGGAGATAGGTGAGAGGCAGGAAGGCCGGATAGCAGGAGGTTACAGTAATCGAGGCGGGAGAGGATGAGGGCCTGAGACAAAGTTTTAGCAGTCGAGCAACAGAGGAACAGGCGTATCTTTGTTATATTGCGGAGGAAAAAGCAACAGGTTTTAGATATGTTTTGAATGTGAGGGGCGAATGTGAGAGAGAGGAGTCCAGTGTGACCCCAAGGCAGCGTGCTTGGGCTACTGGGTGAATGATCGTAGTTCCAACAGTATTGTGGAAGGAGGTTGTAGGGCCATGTTTGGGAGGAAGTATAAGGAGCTCTGTTTTTGCCATGTTAAGTTTCAGTCAGCGAATGGCCATCAGGATGATATTCCAGAGAGACATTCAGAAACTTTGGTCTGTATAGCAGGTGTAAGGTCAGGGGTTGAAAGGTAAATTTGTGTGTTGTCAGCATAGAGGTGATATTTGTATATATAGATGTAAAGACTAATACTGATTATCATTAGTGTTGGTGCTAATATTATTTCTACCTCTAAGAAAACTTTACCTTATTGAAGGCTGAGGAGATGGTATATACATGTGTATATGTATATATTGCATAGACTAATATTTATTTCTCAATGTTTTTTTATAGCTGGTTGTTGCAGGGTACATGCAACTACACACGCGGGGTCTCTTGACAAGGCTTATTTATTTAGCCTTAAAAACATACAACACACAAAACAAAATAGCTTCTTTTCAGCAGACAAAACAAAATAGCTTATCTTTAGCATGGCAAACAAAACAGGTTCTCTTCAGCATGGCAAACAAAACAGTTTCTCTTCAGTGTGCAGGACACAACAGTTCATAAAACATGTACTTTTCAAACAGACCTTATATCAGTAATCTCTTCAGTAACTCACTCCTGTCTCCTGACCAGCTAGGCTGCATGTGTGCACATCCTGGGGTTTTAACACACCTTGATTAGGCAGCTGGGATCCAACTAATTGCCATGAGATTCCCAGCTGAAGTTAACCTCATCACTGCTGCACTGCAGACTAAACATATCTCTGCCAGGCATACAGCTGGTGGCTTTTATTTACCCTGTTCATTCCTCCCCTGTTAGTGTGTGGCTGGGGCTATGCACGGCTGAAGCCCGACGATCCACCCCTTCTCTAGAAAAGAAACCAGTTCTCTTTTCCCGGCCTGTGCTGAATCTCAAATGAGAAGGGTTGGAGAGCCATATACCACCTAGTTAAAATAGCATTGGAATCTTTCATACTATTTAACAACTTCAGTCGAGCATGGTCCGTCACCAGAGTAAAATGGACTCCTGCCATGTAATGCCTTAAAGCCTCGATTGCCCACTTTACTGCGAGGCACTCCTTCTCAATCACTGAGTAGTTTTTTTTTCCTCGGGAACAATTTCCTACTCAGGAAAAGGATAGGGTGTTCAACTCCCTCAAATTGTTGTGACAACACTGCCCCTATCTCTGATGCATCGGTTTGCACTACAAAAGGCCTGTTGAAGTCTGGGCTTCTAAGGACGGGACCCTCTGATAGACACCTTTTTATGTCCTCAAAGGCTCTCTGACACTCCCTTGACCATACCACTTGTGTAGGGGCACACTTTTTTGTGAGATCCGTTAAAGGGGCTGCCACTTCCGAGTAATTGGGGATGAACCACCGGTAGTATCCTGCTCAACCCAGCAGAGAGCGTACCTGCATTATTGTTTGGGGGGGTCGGAACTTCTTTCAGGGCAACTACCTTGTCGGCTAGTGGCCTTACTTTTCCACCTCCCACTGCATACCCTAAGTATTTGGTTTCCGCCTTACCCAAGGCACATTTCTTAGGGTTGGCTGTGAGCCCTGCCTCTCTTAGAGATTTGAGGACCGCTTTCAGCCTATTTAGATGGGCCCGCCAGTGTTTACTATAAATGACAATGTCATCTTGGTAGGCTGCGGCATAAGCCCTATGGAGTCTCAGCACCTTATCCATGAGTCTCTGAAATGTGGCTGGGGCTCCATGCAGTCCAAATGGCATTGTCACAAACTGATATAAACCCATGGGAGTGGCAAAGGCTGTTTTGCACTTGGACTTCTCCTCTAAGGGTATTTGCCAGTATCCTTTTGTTAAGTCCAGCGTGGATATATATTCCGCGTTACCAAGGGTGTCAATTAACTCGTCCACCCTTGGCATCGGATATGCGTCAAACTTGGATACCACATTGACCTTTCGGAGGCCCACACAAAATCTTACCTTCCCATCGGGTTTAGGGACCATAACTAATGGACTACACCACTCACTGCATGATTCCTCAATCACTCCTAAGTGTAACATTTCTTGTACCTCCTTCTCTACCAGGGCCCTACAACTTTCAGGCAACCTATAAGGATGGGAATGTACTTTTACCCCAGGTGCTGTCTCGATCGCATGTGAAATTAAATTAGTTTGCCCTGGTAAATCAAAAAAAATATCATGGAATTGTGTAATTATTGCCAACAAGTCCCCTTTTTGTTCAGAGGACAACTGTTTACCCATTGGGATGTTATCGTCACTCACGATGTTCTCCCGTGGAGGCTGAGGACCCAAGTCCATTTCCTTCTCCAACAGGGGGATAAATAGAGACCGCTGCATCTTCCAGGGTTTCAGCAAGTTCACATGGTAAATTTGTTACCCTTCCTGGACCCTGGTTGAGCGATCTCGTAATCCACATCACCCGTGCGGCGGAATACTTCGAATGGGCCCTGCCATTTGGCCAGGAGTTTACTCTCGCAACTGGGTAATAATAACATCACCTGGTCTCCCGGGTGAAACACTCTCATGTGAGCATTCTGATTTTAATGTCTCTCCTGACTGTCCTGGGCTGATCAAAGATTCTCCCTAGAAAAATGGCCGACCACATCTAGGCGCTTCCTAAGGTCTAGTACATATTGCAGGGTATTCTTAGAAGGGGACCGCTGTTCCTCCCAGGACTCCTTTAGGAGGTCTAGGATACCCCGGGGTTGGCGGCCATACTGCAGTTCAAATGGAGAGAATCCCGTGGAGGCCTGGTGGACTTCCCGCACTGCAAACAGCAGAAAGGGGAGAAGTTCATCCCAGGCTCTCTTCTCTGAATCTACAAATTTTCTCAACATCCCTTTTAGAGTTCGGTTAAATCTTTCCACCAATCCGTCAGTCTGTGGATGGTAGACCGATGTCCGAACAGACTTGACCTCTAGTAATTTTAAGACATCCTGCATCAGTTTAGCCATGCATTGTACCTTGGTCTGTCAACATAACCTGGGGAAGTCCAACCCGTGAGAACAGCTCCAACCACTTGTTGGCTACTTGCTTCGCCGTTGCTGTTATCAGGGGGAACGCCTCAGGATATCTTGTTGCATAGTCAACTATCACAAGAATAAACCTGTGTCCTTTCGCAGAAGGTTCTAGAGGTCCTACCAAGTCTACCCCAATCCTCTCAAAGGGAACTGACACCAATGGTAGAAGAACCAAAGGGGCTGGTTTTTGTCCCTTCAGACTTGTTAGCTGGCACTCCGGACATGCCGCACATAACTTAGCAATATCGCTATGCATCCCTGGCCAATAGAATTGGGACGAAATACGGTCCAACGTTTTATCCCTGCCCAGGTGACCACCCCAAGGGACAGTATGGGCTAGAGTGAACACAGATTTAACAAACGCCTTGGGAACCAATATCTTTCTGGTGACCTCCCCTGTTTGTGTCTGCCTATTCACCCTATACAGGATATCATTTGATAATTCAAAATGGGGGACTACTATCACCCCCTCCTGTGCATTTAAAATCTGCTCATCAATTTTCACCACCTTGTTATACTGTCTCGCAAGGACTGGGTCTTCCCTTTGCTTCTGGCGAAAGTCAGGGAGGTACAGGTCTGGTAAATCTCCAGGGCCCATATCCCCCTCCCTCTGGCCATCCCCATCCATCACTTGTGACCTCTGGCTACTAGAATGGTCACCTTGAGACCCAGATCTCTGCAACCAGTCCTGTTTATCAGAGCGTCTTTGCTTCCGAGTCTTTTGAACCCGGTGTCTACTGGGAAAAAGGTCTGCCGAGAAGGGGAACAGTTTGCCAGGGTTCTCTTGAGCCATAGAATAAGGCTCCTCATGAGAGACTGGAGCCATTAGGTCCGAAAAAAAAGGCCAGTCCCGGCCGAGCACAACGGGGGCAGGGAGCCAAGGAGCGACTCCTACTTCGAGGTAGGCCTCCTAACCTTTTACCTGTAGCAGGATTTTGGCCATCGGATACCATTTTACATCGCCGTGTATACATTCTATACTCCATGGGGAGGCAAAAGAACACTTTAGGTGGTAACAGTTCCTGTAAGACCAGAGTTTTTCCAGAGCCCGAATCTACAAGGGCCTGGACGTTTTTTCCCCAACCTGGGCTCGAAGTAGCCAGGGCTTGTAATTTTCTCCAGTGAAGGCCGAGGCGACTGTCCTGTTGAAGGAACAATCCATCTGTGGACAGTCCACCTGCCAGTGGCCTTGTTCTTCACAGGCGGAACATGGAGAGGGTTCCCTCACAGGAGGGGGCCGTGGATAGCGCTTTGCTGGACCAGATACTGGATACCAGGCATCTGGTGGGTCTTGTGGGCGACGTCCTCGGAAGTTCCTCTCATTTTGCGATGAGCCAACATCAGGAAGGAGATGAGGGTCTCGGCGGGGAACAGCATTTGGACTCCGCCCTTGCTGGAACGACTGCTCCTACTGTTGGAGTTGGCGGTTTTGCGTGGACGGGCCGTAGGTTCTCCGTTGATCCGACCTCCCTCTTTGGGCTTCCGCAGGTGCGGGTGGAGTCGGATCTGTCGGGTTTAGGACACTCGCCTGTTCCTCAGCCCCAAGGAAGTTCTCCATGAGTCGGACCGCCAAAGCTAGGGTTTCAGCCATGTGGCGTTTTTCCAACGAGCGTGCGGAAGGTGGTATTATTTGTAGGAATTGTTCCAAAACCACCTGCTCAAGAATTGCCTCCTTAGTGCACTCCTCGAGTTGTATCCAGCACGTACACAAGTCCAATAACCGCTGAGCGAGGACTCGGGGTCTCATCTTAGCGGTGTACTTCATGTTCTGGAACTGCTGCCGGTAGGTCTCTGGGGTCAGACCTAAGCGATCCAGTTTGGCGGTTTTCACTTGTCGGTAGTCCATTGCCTGATCTGCAGGGAGGCCCTGATATGAGGCCTGGGCTTCTCCTATGAGGAGCTGGGTCAAAGCAGTTGCCCAGTGATCTGCAGCCCAGCCCTGAGCTTTGGCAACCCTTTCAAATGTCAGTAAAAAAGCCTCTGGATCCTCGTTCGGAGCCATTTTCCTCAGGGTATCGGGGGGTTTGTTTGCAAGTCCTGCACTGGCAGACCCCTGGAATTGGGTCAGCAGCTTGGCAATCCGCTCATCCTGTGCTGCCTGTAGTCTTTCATCTCTCTCTGATTGTAGTTGGCCCTTCTCCTGCATTAACAGTCTCTGCTGTTTGGTCTGCTCCTGCATTAACTGTCCCTGCTGTCTGGTCTGCTCACACAGAAACTCTTTCAAAAATTGTTCCATTTTTCTCATTCTTGTGTGTGTGGCCCTTTAACTGCAGGGGCCTTTCAAAATCTTGTCACTTCTGACACCATATGTTGCAGGGTACATGCAACTACACACGCGGGGTCTTTTGACAAGGCTTATTTATTTAGCCTTAAAAACATACTGTACAGCACACAAAACAAAATAGCTTCTTTTCAGCAGACATAGCTTATCTTCAGCATGGCAAACAAAACAGGTTCTCTTCAGTGTGCAGGACACCACAGTTCATAAAACATGTACTTTTCAAACAGACCTTATATCAGTAATCTCTTCAGTAACTCACTCCTGTCTCCTGACCAGCTAGGCTGCATGTGTGCACATCCTGGTGGTTTTAACACACCTTGATTAGGCAGCTGGGATCCAACTAATTGCCACGAGATTCCCAGCTGAAGTTAACCTCATCACTGCTGCACTGTAGACAAAACATATGTCTGCTAGGCATATAGCTGGTGGCTTTTATTTACCCTGTCACACTGGTGCTAACATTGCCCTTTTCTCTTGTAGAAGTGTACCATCAATCGTCATTTACTGGTTAAATAGTGCTATTTTATATTTATTTTTGATTATGTGTCATTATGTGTAATTTTTACTGCTACAGTATTTGTATATTTTATTCGATATATTTTTATTAGGCTAGTATTTATTATACCGCTCAACCACCTTATAATGTTGTGCTTGGTGTCCAAAGAATCACATTGAGCTAAAAGCGGATCGCGTTAGAAATAATGTATAATTGTATGCATTGTACAATAAAGTATTTAAGATACCAATAATAGTGTTGTAAAGTATTCATAAATACGTAAATCGGGAGCCACGCTTGCATCGTGTTATAAGCGGATTCGCGTTGTAACGGATCGCGTTATAACGGGGTTGAGCTGTATGTAGCACTGCTTCCCCCCCCTCTGGGAGATCTTGCTGTTGCTACAGGTGTATTGGTGCTTGTTACCTGTGAGGGTCCAGGAGAGATGAGCTTCCGCGATGGTAAGGGGAAACAGGACAGGCTTTTGGTGATACTTCCGTTTGTTCTCATGGTGTCAGCGCCTCCAGTCAAAGCAGGCTAAAGGGTTCCAGGAGACAGTCTCCACCATGACAGACTTCTCGCATACCCCCACCCAATAGACTGTTACTTAGGCAGGGGTATATAAAAAGGAATCTTTATTGAGGCAGCCACTGCAGTTGATATTACAGTGTATGCATCATCTTTAGGATGGGTCCCAGGCCTCTGGATGTGCTGGCCTTCTTGCAATCTTGAGGCCTTATGCTCTGCGCAGATCTTTCACTTCACACCCAGCTCCAGGAGGAACTGAAGGCATGTCTCAAGCCTACGAGGGGGAGACCTCGACTCCACATCTCCACCCCAGGAGGTGGAGAGCTCAACTGATTATAATTTGGAACATTTCCTCCCTAAGACACAGAGGGGGAGGGCACGAGGTCTGCACCATGATTGGCTGTATGCAGTTTCACCTCCATCCCTATCACTCAGAGAGGCAGCATGAGGGTGGGGGGAGGGGGGGGGAGTAAACCCACAGGATAGCCTGACACTGCCTGTAGCTACTAGGACTTATATGTCAGGAGGCAGAAAGTATATTCTGGACCAGCCATGGCTACATATAGACTAGTATTTCTTCTGTTATTTAGTATATTAAAGAGATTATATTGTTGTATGTATGTTTTCTGCAGTTTTCGGGTATTTTTCTATTGTAATTATCATCCGTAATGTATGTGTAGACTGTTAGGCATTTGCACACTATGCGCTAGGTTTGCCAAGTGTGTGTGGTAGAGGTATCAATGAATTGTACACCGTAATGCTTAGAATGCAATTCTCCCGGCGAGTACCCCTTGACACGCATAACGCGAGGACGTGGTGACGCCACTGACCCGCAGCGTGACGCGACACGTAGTAGCGCGATGACGTCACTTTAAGATTTGGAAAAGGAGCGTAAATACGAACATAAAGGAGGATCACTTACATATGCCCTTGATGAAGTTCTGATGAATGAAACACGTAGGGTGGCTCTTCAAACAAGTGGATGGTGTGCTGAGCACTGGTGTCCAGTGAGAGATTGTCCATCCAGGCTTAACCCCTTACATCTGGTGAATTTGCTATGGATGCCGACATAGCATTTTCCCTGAGAGAAAAGGAGTTTTGGACTTTCCCTCGCTGCCTGACCCAGGATAGTACCAATGTTCAAAACCCACCAATGTTTGTGAGTGCTTCTTATACTTTTTAATATTCTGTTTATAAAACAATCTGCACTATATATCTGTGTCCTCTCTTCCATATCCTGGAAATCTCCCTCTGGTTTTCCTGACCATCTGCAACCTGAGCTGGGTACTCTTTAACAACCATAAGGCTTTTACCACTCACAAAAATTGTGAGTAAGATTACTTCTGAGTTTCATTAGAATTTTCTCTCCTTTTGTGTATTGTTTTGCGCTATTGTGTTCTTTTTGTTTTCATATATATCCCTTCCTGGATGAGAAGGCGCACCTTCATATTCTTTTGCCCTAAATATTACTTTATGTCTGAAGCACTTATTCCCATGAACTGTTATTTGTATTATTTGTTGTTTATATGATTGTCACGTGTATTACTGCTGTAAAGCGCTAGTGTATGTACATTAATGACGCTATATAAATAAAGACATACATACAGTACAAGTATTTCTCTATTTGCTTTGACCCCATGTCAATATTGCAGGATGGATTAATGGAAATAAATATACTAATGCCTAAAATATGGTGTATTTCTAAATGATTGATTTAGAATTTAAGAAATATATATTTTTTGTTCAGTTGTCATTCTTAAAAAAAATCAAAACAAAAAAACAAAAAAAATCACCCAATCAGTGCCACAGATCCCCTGGCACTAGTGATCATCTACTGAGTGGTCACTTGATCGTTTCCTGCAAAAGTGTATGTCATAAAGGCACTGAAGGGGGGAATGCTTGTGAATCAACTGCTTCTTCTACCCTGAGCTTAGCCCTCCTTTTTAAGAAGTTTGCCTGTGCATGCTCCTGTTCACCACACAGTGACACCAGACAAAGGGTCTAGTGGAAAATAGACCCCTTCAATTACAATGCAAAGCTTACCATGCTACTATATATAACAACAATGATTAAAATATATATATTATACAGTGTCTGTTAGCTTTTAATAAAACCAAGTGCACAGATGTAGCAGGTATTGTTGCATCCGCTGGTGTGTTAGCCCCACCCCTCTTTCTTGTCATACCCACCCCTTATTTTGCTCACTGCCGATGCATTTCGTATGACAGCTGCTCCCGCTGCCGTGCTGTGTGTGTCCCACTGCAACTTGCCAGCGGGAGCAATAATGCTGCTACATTTGTAAATCAGTCCGATGCTATCCCATAAATATGGCCATGAACCTATTGCAGGCATACGAGGGCTGCATCATTCACTCACCTTTAAGCTATCTTTTGCCCAGCCTTAAATTTGTTTAATTTGCTTTACAAACGCCAAACATTTTTTACTTTAACTGCTTCATTGTTTTGCTATCCATGGGCTTCCATATTCTAATCAATCATGCAATGGTCATCCACCAAAATGACCAAACTGAACTCAGGTGCTCAGGTTTTGTATTAGTTATATTTAATATGTTTTCATATGATGTCTTATTTTAATCCTTTTAATCCTCTTATACTGTAATATCGCTCGACGTTCATGATTTTTAGTTTTTACGTTACACCCGTATTGAACAAGTCTGAGACATAAAAGATCCCAATTCCCATATTTACATATTGCTCGATTCTGGACAGGGTGCTAGGTTCTACCTCCTGTGTTACTACAACTAGAACCTAACTTTGAAATGTTATACATCTTTTTTTCTCCCACAACATTGTGAATTCATGAGAAATAGACTAAATCATTCAGAATGCATCATAAATATTTGATAGTCATTTTTCCTGTTGAGAGTTTGAGCAACTCAGTGCGGCTTTTAGTCAACTCAAGATAAAGTGGTGACTCTGTATACAAACATTGAGCATCCTAACATTTTTGTATTCCCACCATAACCAATGATTGCAAGATTTAAAAGGATGTTACAGTTGCAAAGTAATATATTTGAAAGAGTACCCAGTTTTCCATTTTTGTAGGCAAATGTAATACAGCAAACAATTTCAGAAGCCTTTTTTATACTGTACAAAGTATCATAGGATATCGAATACCACTTTATAACAATGTAACCCATAGACCCCCCCCCCGGTCGCAGATCGGACCCCTAGGGTGTACTGTGGTCTGGCTACATACGTCTGGGTGGTGCATACCTGCTGGCAACAGGAGGGCCTGAGTCTCCCCGATGGTATGGGGGACAACAGGCTCAGGCACATAAGGGAACTCATATCCATGAGACTGTCTATACCTGGCCACTATGGCTCTGTCTGTTCTGCTTAGTTTGGTTAGTTTCCGGTCACCTGCCCTGCTTGGCAGTACCCAAAACTCAGGCTCCTCTGGGGCAACATCATCATACAAAATGGCGGGGCCCTTGGGACTCACGATCTTCTGTTCAATCTCCATGTATCTCTTCTCTAATTCATCGGCCACCTCCTGGGGAGAAAAGGCACCTATAGCCCACCAATCGTCAACTATATTATTCTTTATGAGTAAGAACCGCGTACGGTCCATTCCTTTGTGTTACCCGGTGAACAGAGGTGCTCATACCCAGACCCTACACTGGTACCTGTATCTGATTCCACTTGTGAGGACACACCTGACGTGGCCGCCTCAGTAGAGTGCGAGCCTCTGCGTCTACTTCTGGTATCATCTGTGTAAATGGTGGGGTTCATCTTGTGCACTACCTTACTCACAGGCCCCACTTCTGCAGTAGTATGGGACCCTCGGATTACTTATCCCTGCTAGGGCCCGGTGTCTTAACTCGTGACGGGGCAGCGGCAGTGGCTGGGGCAATGGCGCTAGGGGTAGGGACTGGGGCATCGGCAATGTCCGTTATAGTGTCTAGAAGTCAGGCAATGCCGCGACCAGTGGGCATCTTTCGACTTGCCCTCTCCGGCGTGCTTCGTGCTCCTCGGGAAACGCCTTGGGCCTTTAGTGCTGCAAGCGCGGCTGCCATAGCTACTCTCCTCTCTGAGAACAACGCTCCCGGTCCTCTTTGCAAGCCGGACCCGGAAGTGACGTCATCACTGGTGCCCGTGGAATCTCCATCCGCTCCGTGGTTTTGCACCGGAAGTGCGTCGAGGACTGGAAGGGGCGGTGGTGGGCCATCCGGATCGCGGACGGGCAGGTAGGCCGCAAGCCTCTCTCTCTCGCCCTCTGCAGGTTCCGTCTTCGCCTGGCGGGAGTAAGGGGGTGGGGATGTCTCCTTACCACTCCGCTGCCGCCTGGTGATCTTTGGTTCCACCGGAGCTGTCCCGGATCTCCGCCGCACTGGGAGTCGCCACCGTGGGGGGACTTCTACGTGGCTCAGGCCGCACCAGCGCTCGCCGTCGGGGGGTGTCCGGACTCGTCTATTCCCTCTCTCTGGTAAGTGGACCGCCATCTTTATTACAGCTGGGGTGGTTCGCCGGTAGGCGCATCGCCACCAATGTTAGGCCATCTCTTTCCTCCGAAGATGCCTTTGCAGGTTCCTCCGCTTGGGAGCCACCTGGATCTGTTGCCGCACCGCCAGTGGGTATTGGTACAAAACGGGCCCGCTCCGGTACCTCCACTGCGGTCGCGCTCTTCTCCGCCGGGACATCTCTTGGTTCTTTGGTTGGCTGGTCCTCAGTTCCCACCTCAGCGGTGATACAGGTAACCAGGGCAGCCTTCTCCACCGCCTCCGCCACCTCCGTTAGGGTTCCTGGCGAGGCACTTTGTGGCGTCTTCAACATAAGCCATGGCTCGACAGGCCATAGATAGAACGTGCCACATTGAGGGCATCGTGCTGTTGTGCTTGGGGCCGGTCCGGGTGTCCTGCAGTGTACACACAGGCACCGGAGATACTCTCGGCCGTCAACCCCTACAACCAGGAAGCCTCCTGGAAACTGAAAGGGTGTCATATTTAATTCAGACATCTTTGGCGCGGGGGTTGAACAGTTCAATTCTTTAGCTCCTTGCTCTTCAACAGTCAGGTTAAATTTGAAGTTCCTCGCTCTCACTTCCTGTCCCTCCTTCTGCTGGAGAGGACGATCCTGATTGGCTCTTGCAGTACCCCCTCCCTCTGGTGGAAACAAGAGGAGGGGCACTCTCTCGCTCAGCGTGACGTGGCTTCTTCTGTCGGCCAGTCACTGCACAAGTGGGCGTATCTTTGGCTTTTGCGCTGCTCCGCTCCTTCTGCAGGGGATCTGGGTTTTTTCGCCAAACCCCTGCACATCTCTCGCCACATTTCTCTTGCAGCCTGCTTGCACGCGGCACGTGCACGATCCAGGCTTGGCGGGAGTCACCATTTTGGAACGGCTGCTAGCTGGTGGGCTGTGAATGATGCTGCTGTCGCCATTTTTAACTCCTTCATGCCCCGCAGAGCACGTGTATTGGCGGCCGCCATCTTTAGTGAGCCCTCCAAATGTACAATAGCGCTACGCTCAGTGTCTAGTGTGTAACTCATTCCTAGACACTGACTGTTCTCTGACTGCTCACTGACTGCTCTCTGCATGCTCTCTGGATGCTTTTACCCACTGATATGATGTATGGCATACCCCAGGCTAGGCAGAACTCTTTCTTGGTACCTTGTTTCCTACAAGTTCTCTGTGGTGTGTTTTATGTGGGTGCTGGCTAGTGTACCGGGCATCTCCCTAAGTACTGGGCGTCTCCTACTTTTGGCCACACATAGTGCAGACCCTGGGCCATGGTCCCTGGACTAGTTAACAGGCTAACCCCCCCAGTTGCCGTACACTACCTGCCTCAAGGGACTAGGACAGCTATAGCCACACACCCTTCTTACAACACCCTCTTAGGGCACCCAGGGCGTACTGTGCGAGAGGACATTCTCTCCTGACTACCCCTGATGTGCAATTGCACCCTACTTTCTACAGCACTTGCATGGAAGATGTACCTAACACTTCCAGCTTTGCTTCGCTGTAAACCTGTCCTGTTTGATCTCAGCAGCTCGCCTCCAAATGTATCCCATAGACCCCCCCCCCAGTCGCAGATCGGACCCCTAGGGTGTACTGTGGTCTGGCTACATATGTCTGGGTGGTGCATACCTGCTGGCAACAGGAGAGCCTGAGTCTCCCGCGATGGTATGGGGGACAACAGGGACAGGTTTCTGGGGTTCTTGCCTTCATCTGTTAGTGGTGATACAGCGCCTCCATCTCTGGAAAGCCCTATCAGGGTAGGGTGAAATCCTTCCAGAGAACCCCTCGATGGGGCGAGAGATTTCAGTCTCACTCAAGTCTTTTATAAAAGTAGCAACAGTTCCTTTATTGTACACAGCAGCACACAGCAGTAGTCATCAGGTACAGCAGATCTTCTTTCTCCAGACTGTACCCCTTCAGGATGGTCTGGGGGCTCTCAGTTGTTCCCTGCCACCACCCCAAGTCACAGGCACTCAGGGTGGGGCCAACTCTTCCCTCACCCCCTATGCAGGGTGAGGGGCACTGGTCCACCACAGCTCTATAAGCTCTACTCAGGGCCGGCCTGAGCTCCTCCAAATGTGATGCATAACTCTCCAACTCTGAGCTCTCCTGGAACCCACTCTCTCCTCTGAACCCAGGACAGAACTCAACTAACTGTCACTGACAGGAACAGGCAAGACTAACTTTAGACAGCCCTGCCCCTCATGATGTCAGCAGACCCCTCCCCTGTGTCTCTTGCCTTAGACACAGAGTCAGGTGGCCTACCTTCACCACTCAAGGCAGGGCTTGAGGTGGGGGAAACCCATGATAACTACTGGTAGCCTGCCCTTAGAAGGGCTTATACCAGTAGGAAGATAGATATATAGCCCAATTTCTTACCAGGGCTACACTCTATTATGAGAACATTTTCACTCCCCTAACAATTTTCGTAGATTACTTCATGTTTTGTCTCCTTATAATAAAAAATTTTTTAAATAAGATTTCCATTGCTTATGAATATGTACATACTGTACAATAATGTTCTTTAATTAAAGGTATTGGTTGAATTGTAATGTCTCCATTTTTCAGCTAAATCTTACTTATTCTAGGATTCCCTTTTCTTTAGGAGGAATTAAAGGTTTTTGTCGAATAGTTTGTACAGAAATTCCTGACAATACTAATCAAAAGAAAGGGTTTAAAATATGCTCAGCGCATGAATATACGGTAACATATCACGGAATATAAAAGCAGAGTGTTTCATTGGACATTTTTTAAGTATGCGTTCCGGTACAAAGATAATAAATACCATTATTAGAAAGCTCTAACTAACACAGGACATGGTAGCAAATGGTTTTAATTAGATTTATGCTGTTTCAAAAGCTACATTTTATGAAAAGGCCCCTGGGGGGAAAAAACAATTATATTCCATATGAACAGCACAAATCCACTGCAAATGTTTAACAGAATGCACAAACAAGTATTGTTTTACGCACCCCCTCCTTATTTTTAATGGGGACAGGTACTCCTCTGGGCTCCTCTTGCCCCTTCCCCCTTATCTCCGGGAGAGAGGCGGGTGGTGCGAGTGCCAGAGTCAGCGGCAGACCCGGCGGCTAGGTTCTACCTCCTGTGTTACTACAACTAGAACCTAACTCTGAAATGTTATACATCTTTTTTTCCCCCACAACATTGTGAATTCATGAGAAATAGACTTAATCATTCAGAATGCATCATAAATATTTGATAGCAGTCATTTTTCCTGTTGAGAGTTTGAGCAACTCAGTGCGGCTTTTAGTCAACTCAAGATAAAGTGGTGACTCTGTATACAAACATTGAGCATCGTAACATTTTTGTATTCCCACCATAACCAATGATTGCAAGATTTAAAAGGATGTTACAGTTGCAAAGTAATATATTTGAAAGAGTACCCAGTTTTCCATTTTTGTAGGCAAATTGTAATACAGCAAACAATTTCAGCACCCTTTTTGTATACTGTATAAAGTATCATAGGATATCTATCGAATACCACTTTATAACAATATTATGAGAACATTTTCACTCCCCTAACAATCTTCGTAGATTACTTCATGTTTTGTCTCCTTATACTAGCATTTTTTTTCAATAAGATTTCCATTGCTTATGAATATGTACATACTGTACAATAATGTTCTTTTATTAAAGGTATTGGTTGAATTGTAATATCTCCATTTTTCAGCGAAATCGTACTTATTCTAGGATTCCCTTTTCTTTAGGAGGAATTAAAGGTTTTTGTCGAATAGTTTGTACAGAAATTCCTGACAATACTAATCAAAAGAAAGGGTTTAAAATATGCTCAGCGCAGGAATATATGGTAACATATCACGGAATATAAAAGCAGAGTGTTTCATTGGACATTTTTTAAGTATGCGTTCCAGTACAAAGATAATAAATAGCATTATTAGAAAGCTCTAACTAACACAGGACACTGTAGCAAATGGTTTTAATTAGATTTATGCTGTTTCAAAAGCTACATTTTATAAAAAGGCCCCTGAGGGGAAAAACAATTATATTTCATGTGAACAGCACAAATGCACTGCAAATGTTTAACAGAATGCACAAACAAGTATTGTTTTACGCTCAAACAAGTATTATTTTACGCACCCCCTCCTTATTTTTAATGGGGCCAGGTTCTCCACTGGGCTCCTCTTGCCCCTTCCCCCTTACCTCCGGGAGAGAGGCGGGTGGTGCGAGTGCCAGAGTCAGCGGCAGACCCGGCGGCTAGGTAGACAGGTGGGGGCTGTAAGCAGGGAGCGCTCCAGTGCTCCAGAGGCTCCGCGGCGTACTCGGCTAGCGAGGGCCACTATGTTTGGACTGGCACCAGCGCAGGAGACACATTGCGCATGCGCAGACCTGTCCCCGACCCCAGCGGCCATTGGAGTGCTTTGCGAATGCGCAGAGACACAGCAGCAGCACTGGCCATTACAACAGAGGTCCGCAGGGGAACTACATGCACCATGATGCACCACGGCAGCCAGCACAGCCAAAAGGGCTGTCGCTTTTTCCTGCACAGTGATTGATACATTTGGCTCATTTCAATCATGCTAGGCAGTTGGAGCCAGAACAGAGAAGGGGAAGGTATGGTTTGAGTGTCAGTGGCATTCAGACTATGCCAGAGAACCCCCTTAGGTCCCAGATAGGCCCCACTCAAGTGAGCTTGTGGTTGTTTCAAGGAAGACCCTAGATAGGACACTTCCCCATTTACTGAGTAGTGTCAGGGACACAGAGGAAGACGCTGCTCGGTGATTGCAGCCTGTGGTCTGGGACCAGACCACCTCAGTTGTAAGAGACTCTATGGTGATATTATCCATGCCGGAATTCACCCCACGTGGAGGCGGACGCCATCGCAGACGACAACGTTGGATCAGACGGATCCCCTGTGTTAATCTGCATTACCCGGGTGCTGGAGCCCCGGCAGGTATCCAAGTAAGTGCACCAACATGGGATAGCGCTATCTCCAACACTTTTGGGTGGGCCCTGACATTGTGGGTGAAGGACATCAGTGTATTGGTGCCAAGCACCCTATGTACTTTGGCGACACTCATTGGTGGTACTGGGTTGGGTCTATTACTGCACCGACACACTTTATTCGAGCAAATACCCAGTATGTACCTGGCAGATACCTGGAATGCGCCGCTCCTCACCTCTGACAAGCCCCGTTGCGTTTGCCTTCCCAGCCTGGGTTCATGCCTGGCTGACGGGCGGCTGATCTGTTAAATGATAATGATTAGGATTTAATAGGCTGCAATGCTTCGCGTGTCTACCAGATGGCATAAATTCATGAATTGTAATGCAGTATATATATATATACTGTGCAGTATTGCAGCCAGCGGGAATAAAATGCTTCAATCCCTGCCTGGAAAATAACCCAATGCACTCGGGCAGAAAATAGTCACAAACCTCAATACACCCGGGTATACCCGAATTCGTGGGACTAGCCGAGCTCGAATAAAGTGTGTCGCCAGTGTATATTACCTATGTGGTATAAGGTACTGTTATAGTGTGTTCAGTAAAGGTTGTTAGTATATACTTGAGTGTGTGTATTACTGGTATTGTTCCTGCATGGGGTTATCCCACCAAGTTGGGATCCCTTGCAGGTGGAGGCGCTGTCACCAGAAGAATCAGGTACACCCCAGGCTCCCAGCAGCAGAGGTTCAGGCCTCCTGTGAGCCACAAGTTACCCACCACACACACACCGTAGCCGCCATATCTCCCATAGCTGGGGAAAGTGCGCTACATTAACGTGGGGTGGGGGCCGGGGCAGCATGAGTTCCTGAGATAATACTAACTTTTATTCACTTGTATTGTTATAGATTTTGCGTCTACAAAATGTTAGAGGCTTGTACTTAAAATGAGTTTAATTTTGTGAAACATGCCTCTGTTTTGAGCAATATGACTATTTGGACACAGTCCGTTCTTGTCTAGTATTCTGACTAAATAAAAGATGTGATTTGAAATGTAAGTAATATTAGTATTATAAAGTGTGTGTGTGTGTGTGTGTGTGTGTGGTGTCTGCGTTCAACAACATGAAAACTTTCTATTACGGCACTACTATTCAATTATGAATGTCCTTTTTTGACTGAATTCAGCCCTTTAACAATTTTCTTTTCTGAAAATGCCATGATTCACTTTTGACATTATCATACTTTAAAACAAAGATAATTACTGTACTCATCTTTGCTGCCATAAGTGGACTTCAAAGGTCTTACAAAGGGAACAAAATCGTTGTCAATTAAAAAGGTTAGTTACTAGATGGGTGTACTTAATAGACAAAGTACACTAAAAGGATCCCTATTGATGGCGCACTGCAGACCGATTTTATATAGTAACAAGGTCAAGTACAGCTGGGTATTCAACAGTTAAAAAATGAATTTTATTGATATTCTTAAACTAATAATACAAATAGTTATAGGTCCTAAAAAGAAAGGATGTATACCTATAAATGAAGTCCCTCAGTGTTGAAATCCATATATAGTAGGTGGTTGGTACAGATAGTTATTACAAAAAAGTAACTGTAAGTGTAGATATCAATAATAGGAGAATAGTGTCCCCTATAGTCTAGGTCCTATGGCTACTGCCTAAATATACATATGTAATTGAGAGATCGTCCTTTCGGAGATATATATGCAGTAAAATGAAATTCCTTGTTGGATATAGATAATCAATATAGGGGATTATATCTCTCAATATCAAACTCTGATCATCAGTTTGTTGACATAGGATGGAGTGATTAGGCAGAGCACATGTTTGTGTGGAACATATCTACTGCTATCAGTTTGTTAATGCATATGGTAAAAGCCATGTACTGATATTTTCTTCATACGGAGTTCAGTGCAATAGCCTGCGCATGCGCACTATACTCTGTGTTCGGTGCCCTGTACAGCAGTCTCTTATTGCTTTCAGATGCCGTTCCTGGAGGGAAGCATAAGCATCACGAGATTTCTCTCGCTGGTAAGTATCAATAAGATAAGGGCTTATAGTTTCATCTTCAGTATATGTATTGTTTGCGCATGTGCACTATATATTAAATCCAGTAACCTGCGCAACAGTTTATTGATATTTCATAGCTATATCATATACATCTATAGAGATTGCTATGATTCTATATAATCTCTGATTTGTAAATTTCGGCAGGAACACAGAATGAATGCACCGGAACTACGGGTGAAGTTTGTCAAGGATTGGGCAAAGTTATTCCTATCCATATAAAAGTTCATTCATACCATGGCTTTGAAAGACACGGTCAGCACATATTGTGTTATAATGTATTGTAGTGTTGTTAATGGGGGTTAGCCCATAGTCAAATAGCTTTTAAAATTCAGCCAGTAGTATTGTACTGCATAGGTACTGCAGCATCTAGTGCGACGTTGTCAGTTCGATATACACTATGCATCCACAGATTTCAACTAGTAGTATAATGGATATTTACAAAGAGGTGAGCTTTTACAAAAGTTTTTACAGCCATATCGGCTAAGACCCGACGTACATTTCGTCGCGCTATGCGACTTCTTCCGGGGTGGGCATTGCCGCGTCTATGTCGGCCCCTTTATACGTTGTGGTTGTCATAGCAACCAATAAACGCTAGATAGTGCCGAGTCTCATCCCGAAAGGACCTCCTTAAAGACAAATTAAAAACTGATGAGAAAAAAAGAGATCAGATGTATAAGCACATATAATGGCCAGTGGAAAGATATAAATTACATACTTAACAAACTCTAAAGGATCTAAAATTGGTCCTTAAAGACAGGTCATCAGTAGTCTGGAGGCGATCTGATAACATCAGGGACCATCTTGTTCACAGCCATTTTACAAGAAATAAAAAAAGCAAAACATGGCTTAACATCAAAGGCTTTTATAAATGTCATAATTGTAAAGCCTGCGAGTTCATGAAGGAAAGCAAGACTTTCATGAATTCACAAAACACCAAAACCTACAATATTAAAATTTTTATCAACTGCAAAAGTATAGGAGTTATTTATCTAATCACCTTCTCCTGTGGCATGAAATACGTAAGAAAGACAAAAAAAGAATAAAGGAGACGAGTCCTAGAACATCTGGGCTCTATTAGAAATTCCATCGACACCCCTGTTTCTCGACATGTCCGTGAACAACATGCGGGAATTATAGGTACCCTTTCCTTCCAAGGAATTGATCATATTGCCCCCAATATTCGCAAAGGAGATTGGGATAGAAAACTTTTGCAGTGTGAAGCCAGATGGATATACACATTACATACTCAATATCCATCTGGCTTAAATGAAGGCTTTGTGTATACTCCTTTTCTGTAACATTATAAAACTAGTGAGCTTATCTATGTCTAAAGCTAATTTAGCAATCATACCAAAGGAGGGGAGAGACCCACTACAGTGTGGTAACTATCGTCCCATAGCCCTCCCATAGATCTAAAACTGTTCAGCAAAATTCTGGCAAATAGATTGACCCCCATACTCCCAAGCCTGATACATATAGATCAAGTCGGGTTTATTTCCGGCAGACAGGCCTCAGACAATACTAGAAAAATTATAGATATAATCGACCATGTACATCTCTCATCCACAAAGGCCATCCTGTTGAGCTTGGATGCGGAAAAAGCATTCGACAGGATTAGGTGGGATTTCCTAGACCAAACCCTACTTAAATATGGATTTCAGGGCCCATATCTAGAAGGTGTAAGAGCCCTATACAGATCTCCCACGGCTATAGTGAAACTTCCAGGAGGAGACTCAAACCCTATAAACATAAAGAATGGTACTCGACAGGGATGTCCCTTGTCTCCGCTTCTGTTTGCTCTCTCTATTGAACCCTTGGCAGCAACAATTAGAGACGAAAAAAACATAAATGGAATTGTAATAGGAGAGACAAACTACAAAATATCCCTATTTGCCGACGACATTATCCTAACTCTCGCCAACCCCTTGATTTCACTCCCGAATTTACATTCACAACTAGATAAATTTAGCAAAATATCGGGATATAAAATCAACATGGATAAGTCGGAAGCATTGAACCTAACCCTATCGGATTCTGAAATCAAATTATTACACGCAAATTTTAAATATAAGTGGAACTCCACAAAGATCAAATACTTAGGAATCCAAATAACAAGGGAGTATAATACACTATACAAACATAACTATCCACCATTATTTGAGAGGCTAAAAAATGACCTCCAGAGCTGGAACGAATACCAGATATCTTGGTTAGGAAGAATAGCCACAATCAAAATGAATATCCTACCAAGACTCCTGTATTATTTCCAGACTCTTCCTATAGATATTCCAATGCCGGAGCTTAAAAACATACAAAACAGAATTTTCCAATTTATCTGGCAAAATAAAAGACCCAGGGTAGCTAGATCTATTATGCTAGCCCCAAAAGATTGCGGAGGCTTGGCAGTCCCGGATATCATTAAATACTATTTGGCGGCCCAACTCAAACAAGCAATAATTTGGAACAATGATCCAGCCACCAGTTGCTGGGTGGGACTTGAGTCTACTTATACAAGACCTCTCTCTCTCCCGGCTGCTATGTGGACCGAGAGGGGAGGAGAGACCTTCTTGGAAACATTAAAACTGGGAGCAATGAAATGTACATGGCGGATATGGTCTAGAAATAAAAATAAATATGGTCTGACAGCCAGTCCAACACTACTAACCCCTATATTCTATAACCCTGAATTCTCCCCAGGCTGGCTTCCACAGAGACTCAATAAATTTAAGACGTTAAAGTTGATGGTAGCTGACGACTTTGTAGATAACGGTATAATTCTACCACTCCAAGCGCTGGAGAAGAAACACAAAATCATAAATATACCAGTGTTTGGTTACCTCCAAATTAAGCATTACCTGCAATCAGTCTCTAAAGATTCGGCATTCAAAGATTTAACAAATTTTGAAAGACTGTGTAGGAAAGGATATTACTGTAAAGGACTGATTTCGGAGATATATCTGGGTCTGGCGCGATTAACGGGTTGTTCCCAACATAGCTATATGATCAAATGGGCAGAAGATTTGAATACAGAGATCGATAGAGAAGACTGGGAGGACATTTGGGAGGTAGCTGCAAAAACGTCAATCTGTACCACTATCAAAGAGAATATTTATAAAATTCTATTTCATTGGTACCTAACTCCGAGTAGGCTGGCTAAGATCTTCCCCGGGTTCCCGGATTTGTGCTGGAGGGGATGCGGGCAAAAAGGAGATATGGTTCATATTTGGTGGAGTTGCCCAAAAATTCAGGTATTCTGGGTCATTATACAAAGATTGATCAGAGAGTACTTGGGGGTGGAGGTTGAGGTGGAACCGCTGACCATGGTGCTGGCCAAACCAATAGATGAATTAGGAACGGCAGAAAGTAAGATGATCACTCATGTACTGACAGCTGCCCGCTGTGCTATTGCGGCTGCCTGGAAAAAGGTGAATGCGCCTTCTAGGCAGACTGTCTTACGGAGACTAAGGGAAATAAAGATGATGGAGCTCCTCACAGCACAGTTGAACCAGAAAACTGACAAATTTCACAAAATTTGGGAAATATGGCCAGGAAACTAGGGAAATATATATAAATATATATCATTTATATAAATAAATACAGAAATACCAGACAAATGGGCTCGTCCTACCCCCCCCCCTTCCACCCCTCCCACCCTTCTTTTTCTTCTTTTCTACGTTCTTCTCTATCCTTTGTTAAGCTCATGAGAGACGCGTGTTATATCAATTATTTTATTTCAGATGACAAACTGTTAATGCTCTTTGTTGTATGGACAATATATTTGTTATGTCTCTCTAAAACAATAAAAAATAAATTGAAATAAAACTAGTGAGCTTCATGTTTTTTCCATCAAAAATTTGGACTCTTCTATAGCCTGGGTCACATCGTGTGACCATTAAGTCCATTACAAAGTCAGAATACAAGACTGCATAAATTACATCACAATGTTATTAAGATGCAGTACCTATGCACCACCATCTCAGCACTCGGCACTATCTAGCGTCTATTGGTTGCTATGACAACCACAATGTATAAAGGGGCCGAAATACACGTGGCAACGCCCACACCGGAAGAAGTCGCATAGCGCGATGAAACGTACCTCGGGTCTTAGCCGATATGGCAGTAAAAACTTTTGTAAAAGCTCACCTCGTTGTAAATATCCATTTTACTACTAGTTGAAATCTGTGGATGCATAGTGTATATCGAACTGACAACGTCGCACTAGATGCTGCAGTACCTATGCAGTACAATACTACTGGCTGAATTTTAAAAGCTATTTGACTATGGGCTAACCCCCATTAACAACACTACAATACATTATAACACAATATGTGCTGACCGCGTCTTTCAAAGCCATGGTATGAATGAACTTTTATATGGATAGGAATAACTTTGCCCAATCCTTGACAAACTTCACCCGTAGTTCCGGTGCATTCATTCTGTATTCCTGCCGAAATTTACAAACCAGAGATTATATAGAATCATAGCAATCTCTATAGATGTATATGATATAGCTATGAAATATCAATAAACTGTTGCGCAGGTTACTGGATTTAATATATAGTGCACATGCGCAAACAATACATATACTGAAGATGAAACTATAAGCCCTTATCTTATTGATACTTACCAGCGAGAGAAATCTCGTGATGCTTATGCTTCCCTCCAGGAACGGCATCTGAAAGCAATAAGAGACTGCTGTACAGGGCACCGAACACAGAGTATAGTGCGCATGCGCAGGCTATTGCACTGAACTCCGTATGAAGAAAATATCAGTACATGGCTTTTACCATATGCATTAACAAACTGATAGCAGTAGATATGTTCCATACAAACATGTGCTCTGCCTAATCATTCCATCCTATGTCAACAAACTGATGATCAGAGTTTGATATTGAGAGATATAATCCCCTATACTGATTATCTATATCCAACAAGGGATTTCATTTTACTGCATTTATATCTCCGAAAGGACGATCTCTCAATTACATATGTATATTTAGGCAGTAGCCATAGGACCTAGACTATAGGGGACACTATTCTCCTATTATTGATATCTACACTTACAGTTACTTTTTTGTAATAACTATCTGTACCAACCACCTACTATATATGGATTTCAACACTGAGGGACTTCATTTATAGGTATACATCCTTTCTTTTTAGGACCTATATCTATTTGTATTATTAGTTTAAGAATATCAATAAAATTCATTTTTTAACTGTTGAATACCCAGCTGTACTTGACCTTGTTACTATATAAAATCGGTCTAGAGTGCGCCATCAATAGGGATCCTTTTAATGTACTTTGTCTATTAAGTACACCCATCTAGTAATTACTCTATCTTCTCCCAGGCGGCACGCATCTACCTCCACTTGGGGTTTTGAGCGAGATATCCATCTATTTCCCAATTAAAAAGGTTGCATAAAGTGGCCATTTTTAGCAATAGTAACACATTTTTTCTTTAGTTTATCATCTAAAGGCAGGTGGGCGAATAATGATTGTTACCTTTAATAGAAGGAGTGGAAGGTAGAGCACTGCAAATGAAAGCAAGGGCTTGAGGCTCTAAGTTATACTTTGAAACCAGTGATGTATAAAACAGATGATCACATAAGGGAGCAATATACTCTTTGACAAAGGGCAAGCTACGCCCGAAACGTTCTTTCCTTACCCCTTCTACTTTGATATCTCTTATGTCATCCACCAAATAAATCGTTTTTAATCTTTTTTGGACGTGCTGTACTCTGTTTTTTCCTTGCATGCTGTGCACCGCATCTCTCCACTGTGGATTATACTGCTACCATTAAACTATGACGGATGCACGCCCTGGTGCCAAGAACAACTACAATTAGTGAGTACTACTCATTGCTGGAGTCATGTTTTTATGTTACTTACTGTGATCCTATACTATTATTATACTCTAAATAGTATCTCCTTTAAGTGTGGTGGTGAACAGGTTAAATTAGCTGCACTGGCTATGTTTCCCTTATTAACCATAAATCTCACTTGGAGTCAAGCCCCCTATGTTGCATCTACTAAATTATGAGTGGTTATATAATGGATTACTGCTTTAATATGCTTTAAAAACGAAAAAATAAACAGATTTGAACTCCAATCAACATGCTTCATTATCTGGCTCTATTTTTGGGACTTAAGATACATATTTATACTCTGTTCAATACCCTGTCGCACTGACAATAGGACTGTTTCAATTCAATATTTCTATCACTCCAATTTTAAATACATTTACAATTCATTTGATTCAGACATAGGGGGCTGTGCACTAAGCTCAATGGCTTTGCGTTCTGATTTGGCCAAAAAGCAGGTTCGTTAAAAAGTGAGGCCGGGGACGCGATGCACTAAGGCCTTGAGGCCATTTTTTAACGTACCTGCTCAAAATAGCTCAAAACAGCCACAGCATACGTGTTGCTTTTTCCCCCCCTGCTAGCGTTCTTAACCTTTACGTACGCTAGCTGATAGAAAAAAAAGCCGCATGTAACATTTGCATGGAGATTTGCTATCTCCATGCAAGACTGTTACAGGCGATCGTACACTGAATAAATACATTTTAATAATAGTGTACATGAGCAGGGGGTCTCCCGAGCTGAACCGCATTGGTTTCAGGTCCGAGGACCCCCTACTTCAGGAGTTACAGGCCCCGTTAAGGGGTGCCGGTATCCCCTGCAGTTTAAAGCTCCCGCGTCACGTGACCGGGTTATTTACATTCTGCAGGGGATACCGGCAACCCATGAAGGGGCCTGTATCTCCTGAAGTAGGGGGTTCTCGGACCTGAAACCAATGCGGTTCAGCTCAGGAGACCCCCTGCACATCTACACTAGTATTAAAACACACATAACAATAAATAATAATTCATTACCGTAGCGGCTATCCGCTAAGGTAATGAAGCAGCATTAATGTATTTTAAATAATAGTGTGCGGGAGCAGGGGGTCCCTTGACCTGAACCGCATTGATTTCTGCCTCAGAGACCCCCTGCTTCCCGAGTTACAGGCCCCGGTATGGGACATCGGGTGCCAGTGCCGCCACCATCTTTATAGCGTCCAAGACGTGACGTGGGCTCTATAAAGATGGCGTCCACACTGGCACCGATGCCCCAAACTGGGGCCTGTAACTCGGGAAGCAGGGGGGCACTGAGAAAGAAATCAATGCGGTTCAGCTCAGAGGACCCCCTGCTCCCGCACACTATTAATAAAAAAACATTAATGCAGCTTCATTGCCTTAGCGGATAGCCGCTAAGGCAATGAAGAGGTTAAGGCACATTAGCATGTTTATTGGGGACAATTGCCCCCAATAAACAACACATATCCTCCCCGCTCCCTAACACATACAGTACTGTAATGGGCAAAATTACTATTATCACATATGGATAATAATGCATTTGCCCATTTTAAATAGATATAAATTACAATAAATACAGTCAAAACATTTAACACTTACGTTTTACAGGCACCCACGATGAAGGCCGTCTTCATCCTCATCTTCATTCTTCCCATGCCCCTACGGTGCTGCAAAACATGCACAACAATTACAATAGCCAATGTAATGTCCCCTAACCCCTTAATCACCATAGCGGTTATTAACCGCTACAGTCATTAAGGGGTTAACCCACCCTCACCCACCACTCGGGAGGCCTACATACCCTCCCACTCTAACCCCCCACCCCGTGAGGCCTAACCACCCTCACCCACTACCCACAAGGGAGGTGTACCCACATACCCTTGGGGCAAATACACCCCCCCGCCCTCAACACATACAGTACAATAATGTGCAAAATAACTATTATCCAGATATGGATAATATATTATTTTCCCATTATGAAACACATAAAACATCCACAAATCAAAACATGAATTTTTAATCTTAAAACTACCATATTACATGTTAAAATAAATCCAGCAGTCATAGCAAATATATAAAAAAAAAACTGCAGCTACACAAATGTCTATGACATGTCACACAATTGCATTGAGTGTGTACATGATGCAATTAATCTGTGCATCATATAACACTATGCAAAATATATGTAACAATAAAATACACTATGAACAATGTCCCCTAACCACCAATGCCATCCTGAAAATCAATTAGAAACTAACCAACATCAATACAATTAGCATCAATCAATTAATCCATTTCCTCAAACAATTAAAATACAATACAAATCAATTATACAATTCCCTATTCAATTGCTAAAGCCAAACCATTGCCAAAACAATTCTAATTTAAAGTAACCACCATCATTCTAATCTTACTACCATAAAGAAGCCTTTAGCTAAATACAAATTACATTATTCACAACAATGACAAAATAAAGATGCTAAATACATTATCCATACATGAAAAGAACCTAAACATGAGTCAAACAATCAATTATTATCCCTGTATGTCTATCCATACAGATAGATAAACATAACATACAGGGGCAATAATAGAGCATAAAATACAAAGAATTTACATACAAAATTCACATACAATACACCCATTCAGTGTCAGTGAATGTATTATATACATAGATACATTAACGGGCATTAAATGGGAGTGAAAAAATAAAAGACATGAATGAAAAATCTTAAAAACCTGTAAAAGTAAAAATAATAAACTTTTCTTTTGTTTACTCACCATTAGATGTCCACTCTACGAAATCCAAGCGACCCGGAAGCACAGGAACCAATCCACAGGTAAGCCATAAAATAAAAAACCATAACAAATCCACGTCTGTGTCTTCTTTCTTCTTTGGGGTCTTCTGGGGTCTTCTTCCGGCTTCTTCCATCTTCTTCTCTTCTTAGGAGGAGAGATGTTCCCTCCTCGGCGACTAGCTTCAAAATGAGGCGACATAGGCTTTTATAGGCCTATGACGTCACATTTTGGTCAAATGTTTCCCACGGTCCTGATTGGGCCGTGAAAAACATGTGATTTGGCCGATGAAAAAAAAAATGATGATGTCATTTAAAGGCAATGAAAGCACAGCCAATCAGAATGGCTTTGCTTCAATTGCCTTTAAGATGACTTCATTAAAAGAAACATGGCCGGTCTCACATGGTACGGTAGCAAATCAGAGCGTGGGAAATACATCCCAACTCTGATTGGCTCTGTCATGACATTGGCTTTGTACTTTCAAAGACGTCACATCCGTTCTCCCCCAAGCCTCTGTCACATGGTCTACTAGAGCCAATCAGGAGGTGTTTTTCTTCTACAGTCCCAGGTCTGGTTAGGAGATACCAGATTTACTTCTTTGGGCAGCTCCAGGACTATCTTTTGAACTTTATGTCACAGGTTTTTAATAATCATTGTTTGCATGAGCGCTATTTATCACCTATATTTCCACCAGGTTTTTTATTTTATGGCTTACCTGTGGATTGGTTCCTGTGCTTCCGGGTCGCTTGGATTTCGGAGAGTGGACATCTAATGGTGAGTAAACAAAAGAAAAGTTTATTATTTTAACTTTTACAGGTTTTTAGGATTTTTCATTCATGTCTTTTCTTTTATCACTCCCATTTAATGCCCGTTAATGTATCTATGTATATAATACATTCACGGACACTGAATGGGTGTATTGTATGTGAATTTTGTATGTAAATGCTTTGTATTTTATGCTGTATTATTGCCCCTGTATGTTATGTTTATCTATCTGTATGGATAGACATACAGGGATAATAATTGATTGTTTGGCTCGTGTTTAGGTTCTTTTCATGTATGGATAATGTATTTAGCATCTTTATTTTATCATTGTTGTGAATAATGTAATTTGTATTTAGCTAAAGGCCTCTTTATGGTAGTAAGATTAGAATGATGGTGGTTACTTTAAATTAGAATTGTTTTGCCAATGGTTTGGCTTTAGCAATTGAATAGGGAATTGTATAATTGATTTGTATTGTATTTTAATTGTTTGAGGAAATGGATTAATTGATTGATGCTAGTTGTATTGATGTTGGTTAGTTTCTAATTGATTTTCAGGATGGCATTGGTGGTTAGGGGACATTGTTCATAGTGTATTTTATTGTTACATATATTTTGCATAGTGTTATATGATGCACAGATTAATTGCATCATGTACACACTCAATGCAATTGTGTGACATTTCATAGACTTTTGTGTAGCTGCAGTTTTTTTTTTATATATTTGCAGTTGATGCTGTATTTATTTTAACATGCAATGTGGTGGTTTTAAGATTAAAAATTCATGTTTTGATTTGTGGATGTTTTATGTGTTTCATAATGGGTAAATAATATATTATCCATATCTGGATAATAGTTATTTGGCACATTATTGTAATGTATGTGTTGGGGGCGGGGGGATGTATGTATTGAATGTATAGGCCAGGTTTATTTATTTTACATTCAGGGTTGGTTCCTTGGTTCTGCGTGAGACCTCTGGAGACCACCTGCGGTCTCCTCGGGTATCTCACGGGTATCAGGCTGGTGGTTCCACGGGTGACACCTGCGGGGATGAAGCGGTGGTCCCACATCTGTGGGGGCACCGCGGTCCCGTAGTCTGCGGGGAAGAACCGGTGGTCCCACATCTGTGGGGGCACCGCGGACCCGTAGTGTGCACTCGTGAGTTCCCCAGACCCCCGTGAGAACCACCCGAGGCCCCGCAGACACATGTGGGTCTGACCCGGGGCTCCCAGACATCCGCGAGCCTACCGTGGGGACCCAATTGTGGCCCACGGTGAACCCAAGGAGACCACCTGGGGGCCATGGCGCTTGGCGGGACCCACCAACAGGCCTCCAGAACCTGTGTGAAACAAGTTGCTGGTACCCTGTAGGTCTGTCAGGTGGCCCGCCAGCCCGCCGGGGACTCACGTGGGGCTGGGGTATGAACCCTGTATGTAAAAGAATAAATCATGTATTTATGGGGGGGCACAGAGGGTGGGTAATGTATTTAATAAATAGAATGATGTTTAATGTGGGGCTGTGTATTGTTTTTATTGTGGGTACTGGGGATGGTGGGAGGGGATATTGGCCCCAAGGGTATGTGGGTAGGCCTCCCTTGTGGGTAGTGGGTGAGGGTGGTTAGGCCTCACGGGGTGGGGGATTAGTGTGGGAGGGTATGTAGGCCTCCCGAGTGGTGGGTGAGGGTGGGTTAACCCCTTAATGACTGTAGCAGTTAATAACCACTATGGTGATTAAGGGGTTAGGGGATATTACATTGGCTATTGTAATTGTTGTGCATGTTTTGCAGCACTGTAGGGGCATGGGCAGAATGAAGGTGAGGCTGAAGACGGCCTTCATCGTGGGTGCCTGTAAAAGGTAAGTGTAATATGTTTTGACTGTATTTATTGAATGTTATATGTATTTAAAATGGCCAAATGCATTATTATCCATATTTGGATAATAGTAATTTTGGCCATTACTGTATTGTATGTGTTAGGGGGTGTATTTAGTTAGAATTGTTGTTTTTTATTTTTTTGAGGTGCAACATTGGTACCGCAGGCCCGCGGGTACCCGGGACTCCCGCGGGGACCCCGGGACGGCCGCGGGTAACCCCGGACTCCCGCAGGGACCCCGCACTCCCGCGGGGACCCCCGCTTGGTGAGCCGGGAACCCCCGGCCTGCTGTATGGGGACCCCCGGGCTCCGTCGGGACCCCTGCGGGGTCAGCCGGGGACACCTGCCGGCCTGCTCTATGGGTTTTGCGCATGCAAAAATAAAAAGCCAGAATTTTTTTAAGTCCAGATTTCTTTGCGTCTACTCTGACCTGACGTGTTCTGATCAACGCAACTTTCACGTTTGCTAAGGTTGCGTTGCTTAGTGCATCCCGCTTAAGGGCAGAATTTCACGCAAACAGGGCTACGATCGAGCAAAGTTGGACTTAGAAAAAAAATCCCTGAAAAAAGTCAATTTTAGACCGCAAAGTACCTGTTTGTGTTGCTTACTGCATCGGGTTGAGCCAAAAATCGAAGAGCACTTTGCGGTCTAAAAGTGACTTCTCGGAGCTTAGTGCATAGCCCCCATAGTGCCACTTGAAGCACTGTCTTGCATTTAAAGCACCCGATGAAGGTAACGTTTCCTTTCTCTCCCTAATCGTTGTTTCTGAGAGTCAATTAGACTACTTGTTAACTTCTAAGCAAATATCACAGCTGCTTAATCATATTTTTTTTTCTCTCATAATATCACATTGTGTCCATGTGCAGTTTTATCTGGAGTTTATCAGGGCTCTGTCCTGGGACCTCTTCTCTTTTCTCTGTACACACTCTCTCTAGGTAACCAAATAACATCTTTTGGGTTTAAATATCACCTCTATGCTGACGACACACAAATTTACCTTTCAACCCCTGACCTTACACCTGCTGTACAGACCAAAGTTTCTGAATGTCTCTCTGCTATATCATCCTGGATGGCCCTCCGCCGCTTTAAACTCAACATGGCTAAAACAGAGCGCATTATACTTCCTCCCAAACCTGGCCCTAATACCTCCTTCCACATTACTGTTGGAACTACGATCATTCACCCAGTAGCCAAAGCACGCTGCCTAGGGGTCACACTTGACTCTTCTCTCACATTCGTCCCTCACATTCAAAACATATTTAAAACCTGTCGCTTTTTCCTCTGCAATATAACAAAGATACGCCCTTTCCTCTGTTGCTCGACTGCTAAAACTCTAACTCAGGCCCTCATTCTCTCCCGTCTTGATTACTGTAATCTCCTGCTGTCCGGCCTTCCTGCCTCTCACCTGTCTCCCCTACAATCTATCCTAAACGCTGCTGCCAGAATCACTCTACTCTTTCCTAGATCTGTCTCAACATCTCCCCTCATGAAATCCCTCTCCTGGCTTCCGATCAAATCCTGCATCTCACACTCCATTCTTCTCCTCACTTTTAAAGCTTTACACTCTTCTGCCCCTCCTTACATCTCAGCCCTAATTTCTCGTTATGCACCATCCAGACTCTTGCGTTCTTCTCAAGGATGTCTTCTTTCTACCCCCTTTGAATCTAAAGCCCTCTCCCGCCTTAAACCCTTTTCACTGACTGCCCCACACCTCTGGAATGCCCTTCCCCTCAGTACCCGACTAGCACCCTCTCTATCCACCTTTAAGACCCACCTTAAGACACACTTGCTTAAAGAAGCATATGAATAGCACTGTGGATATTCTGAGCACATGATACATAAAGCTTGGCCCCCTGCAGACGCACTTACCAGAACTCCCTCCTACTGTCTCTGTACGTTCTCCCTACCTATCAATTAGACTGTAAGCTCCTTGGGACAGGGACTCCTCTTCCTTAATGTTACTTTTATGTCTAAAGCACTGATTCCCATGATCTGTTATTTTATATTATCTGTTATTTATTTGATTATCACATGTATTACTACTGTGAAGCGCTATGTACATTATTAATGGCGCTATATAAATAAAGACATACAATGCAATACAATCCATCATAAAGCAGTCTTACCATTAGAATAATCAAGCTTCAACCATTACGTTAACTCCCATTCACTCGATTTTACTTGTTCCAAGAAAGAACCCCTTTTAGTCCTTAGTATTTTAACTTCATTCAGTCGTTTCATGCTTTCACAAGTGGTTCTTACCTATTGACCTTTGCTTCTACTACTTTTATTCAAAGGCTCAGATCCTCTGATCTCCGATAACTCAGGGCTCATAACATACTGTTATCAGTCAGATAGTCTCCTTTGTTAAACATTTGAAGTGCTATACATACCACACCAATCATACCTTTTAAACAACACGTGGAGAGACACCAGTGCATATAAAGGAGCACGCCTGAGATACCTTGGACACATGCTAATATGCATATCCGTAAACCTACAGTATATTTCAGTGTCTGAATGGGATTAACGCTCTGTGGATAGGCATTGCTAGAAAAAACCCTCTTTTGCATATCATTAGCCCTAACGACCGTTATAGTTAACGCAAGACCCGTTATGGCCTAAAACTGCCCTAGTGGGCTTTGAAGATACCCTTTAGCACTTAACGAGGTGTTAACTTAGGTTAACGATTCGTTAACTAAATAACAGATCTCTGTGCATCTGTGTCAAAGTCTCCAACTTTTATTCACACCGTAGGAATATTTTTCAGCTTATTTTACTTATATTATTGTATTTAAAGATCTTTTGAGAATGGAAAAAATAACAAGTTCTGATTATTCCTGACAACTATTTTGATTTGTAGACTTTTAAGTATCAACAAATTAAATTGAGTTAATAGCTTGACGCCATTATGTTACAAGCTTATGGTGACATAGGAAAGTGCCAATCAACCAACACAGACGACCTAATTAAATATAGACTTAAACACTTAACAATACACATTGTTGTACGATGTCTGTGGGGAAGATTGAAACTTTTTTATTGTGGAAATACATTAACAGTACTTGCCTGCAGATGGTTGAGTTATGTAATCATCATAGCCTTTCTTGATAAATTAAAATTGTATTATGGCACTGGTGTGTGTTTAGCAGATTCAATAACATCCAGTTGGTAGGCTTAGATGAGGATTTCTGCAGAATAATAAACTGTTGCGTAGGCACAACATTTTACATGTGACATTGCTCTGGACAGATGCTATTTGTTGGCATAGAGATTAGGGAAAGTGCGTTATAGAGGATCACATCTGAAGGGGCAAGATAACATTGCTGAAGTATGTACTGTACAGAGAAATGTAATTTTGTAATCGTTTTCATCAGGCAATAGAAATCTTTGTAGCACTATATAATTCTCTGCAGTTTAGTAAGTATTCCTGCCCATATTTAGTAAGCGGTGCAATTCCATAAGACATCTACCAGCGCTAGAAGACACTTTATGGGCCATTCAAGTGGGGTTTTTTTTGTTTTGTTTTTTATATTACTACAGTATCATACATTTTGATTATACATGTGGACATATTGGTATATTTCAGAATCTAGTTTTAACTGCTCTGTTCCACCGTATTAGGTTTAATTCCATAAGACACATTTTAGCACTGGGCCATTCAAGTGGTCTTATGGAATGACACTGCTTAGTAATATGGCCCAAGATCTCTGTAATAATAATAATAATAAAAAATATATTCTTCTTATATAAAAGGTTTTAGGGATCTAGTCCCAGTAGTCAGGGCTCAGCAGCAAAAAGGACATATATATGTAATCCAGAGAACAATAATCTAAGGGAGAGTAATGTAAGGGAGACAGAGCTATAATAAAAGCTACGTGATACTCAATGAACACCTGTATTGACTTGAGTCATGAATAATGTGTGCATACAGCAGGTATGAGAGTTTGTATTGTAGAGGTGGTAACAGACCTAAATATATACCATAAAGGTCATGCTCAACCTCCCAACAAAGCAAACTGTGCATAACAGGATACAAAGTCCTGGAATAAACAGGTAAGTACTCACTCGTGTAGCAGCTCACCCTTGCATATTGCGTGCATCACGCCAATATAGCAGAGAAAAGATTGTCCCATGGGGTCCAATAGCAGAACACAGCTGTGAAAAAATTGGGGCTACAAACCAGTAAAAACTATTAAAAAGACTTTATGGGTGGTCAGTGAGGGGTACAGGGCAACTCTTACGCGTTTCGGGAACAAGTCCCTTTGTCAAAGAGTAAATTTGCGTCTGTATAACCTCCCATATAAATATGCGAACCCCCTCCCCCAACGATGACGTCACAGAGATCAAGTCTTGCGCGAATATCCTAGCCGGCATAACCCACTGGTGGAAACCAACAACCAATTGGATGCCAGGCTGCGGACTCGCCTCCCGTGTATGCTAGGGCTGCGGGGGAGTGCATATCAGGGAGTATAGAGCAAAATACAGAGAAATATAATACACAATGTGAAAAAGATTAAAACAATGTAGCGCAATGCTAATAATGATAAAAACACGAACTATGGACCATTTTAAAGCAATGGAGAAACAATTAATAGATGATTAATTAGTTCATAAATGTCTATAAGCTCGATTAATTAGGTGGACATATAAAGCCAATATGAGTCAAAATAGATGAATGGATAAGTAGGCTATTTAATACATAGAACAATATAGCATAGGCATTAAGATATCTATATTGAAAGGTCTAAGAGACCTTATCTGTAATCAAAACACCCATACATATGTGTAAAGAGTATAACCAAATATATGAAACAATTCTTTAATAGAGCAAATATATGAAACAATTCTGCAATAAAATAATGCTATATATGTAAAATGAGCAAAAAACAACTTCAAAAATTGAGCCAATAGAGAAAACAATTTTAACCTATATGAAATAATGATAAATCTAATAGGTTATCTTCAGTTCTATAGGAAAGCCCCATATGATAGTCAAAAACAATCAATAAACATGGAGAACACATAAATACTAAAGTGCCTATAGTTATATGTACAAGAATATCATAGACCATATTTAAAGGAAGTGTTTCAACTCCCAGTCCAGATTCATGCCCCTGGGTGCCAATGTCCCAAGGGCATAAATCCAGTACATCTCTCTTCAGTTTAGGAGAGTCTCTCTGTCTCCTCCTCTAACATTCTGATGTATATGTTCAATGGCACTAAATGTAAAATTTTGCAGAGAACCGGATGGACATCCCATGAAATGACGTGCTACTGGGAATCTTTCGCCCCTATTTTTGATACTTCTGACATGTTCAGTGACTCTCTCTCTGAGCGTGCGGATAGTTCTGCCTACGTAACGACTGCCACATGAGCATCTGAGCAAATAAATGACATATTTTGTGTTACATGTCATAAAAGAGCGTAACTTGTAATTCTGTTTAGTGTGTACATCTTTAATGTGTTTTATGGGGGACGCATATCTGCATAGTCTACAATTACCACAGCTAAAGAAACGTTTAGTTGTCAATATGTTTGTGTCTTTCATTGGGTCAAACAAGCTAGGAGAAATTTTATTATCAATGGTTTTAGCTCTCCTAAAAACCATTCTAGGATGACTTTTTGTGTATTTATCCAAATCCTTATCTAATTTCAGTACACCCCAATGTTTCATCAAGATAGCTCTGATTTGTTGAGCTTGCCTAGAAAAGGTGGTAATAAACAACGGTAAATCATCAGTCGGTTCTGTGTGATGGTGTGATTTCTTCTTAATAAAGGACTCTTTTTTTAGACTTGATTTTATTCAAGAGTGCTGACCTATCTGTATGTAATGCACAATCAAAAGCACTTTTAATATCATCATCACTGTAACCCCTATGTTTGAACCTGGTGGATAATTGTTCTGCTTGAGTTAAGAATGCTTGTTCGGTTGAGCAAATTCTCGTAGTCTCAGAAATTGTCCTTTCGGAATACTCCTGAGTAAGGTCGGGGATGGGCACTGTTGCCTCTGGGCAAAGATATTCGGGAGTTCTCCTTTCTAAACATATCAGTTTGAATTTTGAGATCTACATCCACATAAAGATGTAAATCCAAATAATCCATTTCAGTGTCATGAAATTTGTGGGTAAATTTTAAATTGAAAGAATTAGTATCCAGATATTCAAAAAATGCATGTAGTGTTTCTGTGTTGCCAGACCAAATAAATAATAAATCGTCTATATAACGACGGTAGAAAGTGATATAGTGTCTAAAGGGGTTCACATCACCGAAAATGTGTGTAGTTTCCCAGAAGCCCATAAATAAATTGGCATATGAGGGTGCAAAAGATGTCCCCATAGCCGTGCCTTGTGTCTGTAAATAATAAGTGTGATTAAATAGAAAGTAATTGTGTTGTAATAAAAATATAACTGAATCCAAAATAAAAGTGCTTTGTGCCATGTGAATATTGGAGTGATTAAGATAATAACAGATAGCTTTAGTGCCTAACGTATGATCAATGATTGTGTATAACGAGGTCACATCAAGTGTGACCCAACAGTAAGAGTGTGTCCATGTAATTTTTTGGATATCTGACAGCAAATCTGAGGAGTCTCGTAAATAAGAAGGAAGAGTCTTAACCATAGGTTGCAAAAATTGATCCACGTATCTAGAGAGACCATCCCCCAAAGATCCAATGCTCGAAATAATCGGTCTGCCAGGAGGGCTGACCAGAGACTTATGGATCTGTGGGAGATGGTGAAAAATAGGTACTGTGGGAAATGGATTAAAAATAAACAAAAACTCCTGTTGTGTGAGAACTCCCAATTCCTTGCCCATCTCCAGCAGCTCTCTAATCTCAATAAGGTATGGACCTGTGGGATTTCTATCTAGTTTGCAATAAGCTTGTGTGTTGTTGAGTTGTCTCAAAGCCTCATTTAGATATGTATCAACATGCATAACTACCACAGCTCCGCCTTTATCTGCGTTTTTGATTATAATGTCGCCTCTTTTACCAAGGGAACTAAGATGCATTCTTTCCTCTTTGGAAAGATTACCATGTGTACATGTAGAGAAGGAAAACCCCCTAGCTAACATCTGAAGATCTTTTTCAACAAGTTTTTCAAAGGTCTCAATATGTGCCCCTTTATTGGTTTCCACCAATGGGTTATGCCGGCTAGGATATTCGCGCGAGACTCGATCTCCGTGACGTCATCGTTGGGGGCGGGGGTTCGCATATTTATATGGGAGGTTATACAGACGCAAATTTACTCTTTGACAAAGGGACTTGTTCCCGAAACGCGTCAGAGTACCCCTGTACCACCCAATAAAGTATTTTTAATGGTTTTTACTGGTTTGTAGCCCCAATTTTTTCACAGCTGTGCTCCGCTATTGGACCCCACGGGACAATCTTTTTTCTTCTTATATAACACTGACAGGGTGTGCAGCGATGTACATAGAATTTTGCCGGCACAATCAATTCCTGCCCTGTAGATCTTACAATCTAGTTTTCTTTGGAGGGGGGAGTGGGTACAGGGGAAGAGGGGGGACACCAACACTTTTGAATGCTAAACGAGTAGGTGGTACAGATGTTATAAAGTAAATGTAGCAGGCTGAAGAACATGAGTAGGTGGGTACATTGCAGAACAGTTTACTAACTGAGATACATGGTAGATATATGTGTCAGGGTCTCCCTTTGGGCTCCCCTTAGTCCCCCTCACCTCCGCTGTGGGCGGGAGCGCTGCGGGGGCATTGACTGCTTGCGGAGGAGTGCGCGTGCACCTGGCGAGCGCAGATGGTGGCGAAGAGGGTTGCAGGCTGTCAGGCAAGGTGACCGGGTTGTCGGAGGTCTGCGGTGCACCCGGCTAGCGGGAACCGCCATCTTGCGTGGAGTTGCGCATGCGCAGGACCAGCAGCAGCGTGGCAGACATTGTGGGGGATCGCACATGGGCAGGGATGTCCCTAGTAGCAGCAGCTATTGCATGAAGGGCTCTGCGGAGACTACAAGTCCCATCATGCTTAGGGGCTGCAGCAGCACATGAGCAGGCTCAGCCAATAGGGCTGCAACATTCCCTGCTCACAGAATTGATACATTTGGCACGCCGCCAGTCGGAGCTGGGACAAGGAAGGGATAGGTTGCGTGTGCAGGTGTCAGGGGCACCTACACTAGGCCAGATACCCCCTGTTAGGCCCCAGCTAGGCCCCGACTCCCCTCAGCTTGTGGTTGCTGCAGGGACAGGACCATAGTTAGGACACTGCCCCTGTAGCATTAAATTGAGGCATCCTGGCCTCAGGTGATCTGGGACCAGATCATCCATCTGTGCTACAGAGACTATTAAAGGTGGTACCATGCACACGGGACCCACCCACCGTAGAGGTGGAGGAGTCGCGTTCATCAATGGTTCCGTGGATCCCATCTGCATCACAGCCATCATCTGCGCGCCTGGGTGTGGACACACCCGACAGGTACCTCATCTCACCAAGTGCACCAACCATACACGGGCTAGTAGGGCGGCGCTGTCACACTCACGTGGGAGGGTGAGTGACTCTATGTACACCAGGGTGTTGTGTGCTCAGAGGTACCCTAGTACTTGGGGAGGTACACCCAGTGAGGGTGAGGATACAGTGCAGGGGAGCACGGTGAAGGGGTACGGGCGTGCGAGGCTTGTATGTTTTGGAGTGTTTGTATTATTAGTCTGTACAGTAAAACTGTTGTACCCATACCAGTGTGTTTTATTGCATGTGGTTCCTGTAACGGGGTAATTCCACACATTAGAATCCTGTACAGGTGGAGGCGCTACCGATCACGAACTCAGATACACCCCAGGTTCCCAGCAGTGGAGGCTCAGGTTTCCTGTGAACCACAGGTATCACACCACACCACAAACCGTAGCCCCACATCTCCCAGGGGGTGGAGGAAAGTGCGCTACATAAAATAGTTAAGGCCCCATACCCTGAGCGAGTGCGATTACTGAATGATCCATAAACAACCCTAAAAGAATCTAGAATATACGACAACCTAAGCCACCCTAATCACCCCCAGATCCACGGGTCCCAGGTTTTGTATAATGACCTACTAATATGTCTCAGGGAGGCAGTCAACCTCTCCATCTCCATCACTTCCTCCATTCCTTAGTTTCACTTTTCTCAGGGATGGGACCAGGGGATTTTTCCAGCGTGCCATAACAGAGCATCTTGCCACAGTGAGAATATTCTAGCCTTCATTTAGCAGCATTGGTATTTTCAATTGGTTTGGCAAAAATAATATGCAAAGGATTTAGGGGAATCGATACCTCCACAATTTCCTCAATTTGATTCTGGATCCTTGTCCAGAATTCTTGGATCTTGGGGTAGATACACCATTTGTGGACAAGATCCCCTATCTAACCACATTTTCTCCAGCAAAGATTTGAGGACCCCATGAAGATTATGCTCAGCCTCCTAGGAGTCATATACCCACGGTACATTATTTTGTATTTATTTTCTTTAGTTATTGCGCACATTGAGGTCTTTGAGGCTGCCTCCCAGATATCCTCCCAATCATCCCTAGATATTTACCTTTTAAGATCTGTTTCCCAACTAGACATACAGTATAGGAGTGAACATGTTGGCTGTCCCCATCTACTAATTCCTTACATATGATCCCGTTCAGACCTTTTAGTTATCCCCTACAACTATACTGTTCCTCAAACTCTGTTGACTCCTCAAATATTGAGGAAGCAAAAGTCTGAGAAATGAAATGCCTAATCTGCATAAACCTATAAACCTTCCTCTCTGGAAGATCAAAACTCTTGCTTAAATTCTCAAAAGTTAAGTATTTACCCTCACTGGTTAGATCCCTGAAATCTACATTTTCTTTGTTTCCAGGCCTCAAAAGCATTAGAGTTGAGACTAGGGGTAAAATTTAGGTTATCGTAGATTGGAACCATTTTTGAAGGTACTGTTGTCAAACCGTATTTGGGATTAGCATAACTCCAGATCCTCCAAGTATGCCACTTCTTTTTTTTATAGCAGTAATCTGTGTTCTCGTGTGGACGCCTCTTAATATATTAGCCGAGATGAGATCAGCTTTATATCCTTTTTCAAAGAATAACTGTCTCATCCACCTCATGGCCTCTTCTGTTTCATCAAATTGGAGCTGCTTCAGGATTTCTCTCGCTGCTGTATGGGCCCTAAATACTTTCCAGGAGCGGCGAGACTTAAAGTCTCTCTCAAGGGCTAAAATTTTGTTTGTCCGTTCCTGGATCTCTTTAAACTTGATTCATTTTTGTACAAGGCTAATGAAATTAGCGTCCCTCTAAGAGCGGCTTTGTGAGCCTCCCAGAGAGTGGAGCAAGAATCCACTGAACACCTCATTTATTTTAAAGATCTCTTCCAATGCTTCTCTTACTTTTACATCTGCATCTTTGTGGTTAAGGAGCGATTCGTTCAGGCTCCATTGTCAGGCTCTCAGTCGCGTAAAGGGGGCACTGAAAGTGATAGATACTGGGGCATGATCCAACCATATAACCGGGCCTATATCAGATTGACAAACTCACTCCCAGGTATCAGGGGACACAAAAACATAATCCAGTCTGGAGTATGAGTTGTGAGGAGTAGAGAAAAAAGAGTAATCTCTCACTTTTTCGACGTTGGCTCTCCAAGTGTCAATCAGAAAATTCTTTTATGTGTTTGAATTTTTGGGCGTTTTTGTAGGTTTGAGCATAATGTGCTATATATATATATTACTTTTCTCTTACTGCTATTTTGAGAGTAAACAGAATACATAGGGGCCTATTCTATAAGCCTTCATAACCCACTTATTGAGTCCTTTTCACCCAAAATGCCTACTGTTATTCTGTAAGTCTCGATAAGTGGGCATAAATCGCCCATTTTTGCAGCCGTCCAAAACAGATCGCTGAGTGAGCGGTCCTCCTGTTATCACCCTGTAGGCCTAAACATCCATCCTTGGGGCTACTACCCCCTTCACCCAATCCCTCTACCCACAGTAAAAAAAAAATACACACAACAACCCTACTAACAACCTCCTCTACCCCCAACAACCCCCCCCCCCGACACATACTGTACAGTAATGGGCAAAATAACCATTATCCAGATATGGATAATAGTGCATTTGCCTATTGTAAAACAAACATTAGCCAGCCAGCATAAATAAAGTAAATAAAACTTTCTGCTTACCCGTGCCATCATTAAGAATCCTCGTCAGCATACTTCAGGTCCATGTCCTCCGTTGCCAGCAAGAGTACATGAAAAAATACAATCTAATGGCCCCTAACCCCTTAATCACCATAGTAATGAAGGGGTTAACCCTGTGACCCGCTACTCACCCGGGAGCCTAACCACCCACCCCGGGAACACTATACCCATTGATTAGCATAGTGGTACATCATACCCATATAATATGGGCATGATAAGCCACTATAGTAGTCAATGTTCAACCTAATGAAAAAGCATGAAGGCCAAAAATATACAATAATAAAAGATATACACAAGCACCTAAACACCTCAACAATAAAATAAATAAAAAGCCTAATAGTACACATCAATCAAATTAATCTATCACTAAAACAGCAAAATAATTTAAATTATATTATTCCAAAACATAACATTACAATTAAATAAACTGGTGATTGCCAGCCGCCAGACAAAGTAGTTCCCAGTGGGCCCCGTCTCTCCCCACCTGCAGGCCTCTTCCTCTATCTCTGTCCCACGCCGGGCCCTCTGATGTCATTAGCGTGATGGGCCTCTCTGATGTCGGCGTGCCGGAAGTGAGCTTGGCACAACTTCCAGCGTGTGGCACCAAGCGTGGGTGGGAAGGTGCGTGCTGAAGTCAGAAAGTCCGGCGTGGGACAGAGATATAGGAGGAGGCCTGTAGGTGGGCAGAGCTGGGGCCCACCCGCAACTACTTTGTCTGGCGGCTGGCAATCACCTCGCCACCCCCTGCCAGTCACCTCCCCCTGGCAGTCACCCCCCCCCTCTGGCAGCCCCCTTCATGGCAGACCCCCTCTCCTGGCAGTCACCGGGCCCGGCCTGACCATCAGCAAGGTAAGTCTATTTTTATCATATCTATTGTTTTTTTTTTTAATATGTATTGGTTTTTTATAAATATGTACTGGGGGAGTGTGGGTATTTTTTTAAGTGTATTGAGAGAGTAGGGCTGATTTTTAGTGTGTATTGGAGGAGTGGGGGGCTTTTCAATGTGTATTGGAGGAGTTGGGGGCTCTTTACTGTGTATTGGGGGAGTGTTTTTTTTTTACTGTGTATTGGGGGAGTGGGGGATTTTTTATTGTGTATTGGGGGAGTGGGAGGCTTTCTACTGTGTATTGGGGAATAAGGGCTATTTACTGTGTATTGGGGGAGTGTTTTTTTTACTGTGTATGGGGGGAGTGTTTTTTTTACTGTGTATTGGGGGAGTGTTTTTTTCACTGTGTATTGGAGGAGTGTTTTTTTTACTGTGTATTGGGGGAGTGGGGAGCTTTTTACTGTGTATTGGGGGGTAGGAAGCTTTTTACTGTTTATTGGGGGGGTTGAGTGAGAGTGGGGTAATTGATGGAAGGTGGGGGAGTGAGAGGAGAGGGGGGAGGGAGTGAGTGAGGAATAGAGGGAGTAAGGCCACACTCAGGGTGCCGGTGTCGCGATGGAGAGTGCGCTCGCCCACCCTTGAGCATGGCTGTCTCCCGTGCGATGTGTGAAATTCCCCATTGCTGAGCTTCCTGCCTACTGCGAGGTAGGAAGGGGGTGAGGGGGGGTGAGTGAGGAAGAGGGAGTGAGACAGATGGGAGAGAAATACATGGGAAGAAGGTGGGAAATAGAGGGGGCTCGTGAGGGGGGGCAGAGGCACTGGGGGGAGGGGTGGTGGTGACCGAACATAACTCTAGTCCTGGGCCCTGGGAAATCTGTTTGCGGCCTTGGGTACGTCAAATCCTTAAAACCACATGGCTATATCACATGGTATTACAGCCAATGGGATTGAAGACAATTCCATTGGTTCCTGTACCATGTGATATGTCAGATTAATTAAAAAGGATGTGACATCACTTTAAGGTATGATGTCACATCCTTTAAACTAATGTAACATATCACATGGTACATGAACCAATGGGATTGTCTTCAATCCCATTGGCTGTAATACCATGTGATATGAGACACGTGGTTTTAAAGATATGACATACCTCCCTTGGAGATGACGTCACATCCTTAAAAAAAAAAAAGAAGAAGAAGAGGTGGGCACAAGATACAGCGTCCAATCGGATTGGATCTGTACCATTTGACCCTAAAATGTGACATCAAAGGCCATATACAGTATAAAGCTTGTACGTTTCATTTTAGCGGAAGATCTCAACGAGGCAACATCCGTTTGGATTTACCAGGGGGTTGGATTGAAAGAAGAAGATAGAAGAAAAGAATGACAGATGAAGAAAGAAGACGGTGAAAGAAGATTAAAGAAAGAAGATTTATTTTACCTGATGCTGATCTTCAAGGTGGATGGAGTTGGATTGCGGGTGATGATGTCGCGAGTGATGATGTCGCGAGTCGAGAGTTTGCAGATATGCCGGATTCGGAGGGTGAAGACTTCTAAAGGTAAGTAAAATATTGAAGGCATGCAATTGTCTTTTTTCATTTTTTTTTTAAAATTGTTTTTATTTATTTTTATGTTTCTGCTTGCCCATTGACTGAAAATGTATTAATCTGTGCGGGTACAGATAAATACAGTGACAGGCAATACATTTTTTGGCAAATGCTTGTTTATAATTGATTATTATTTTTTCTATTTCTGTTTATTGTTTGGATTAAATTGTTTGGAATATGGATGGCTTGTTTTTAGTACATTTTAGGATGGTTAGCGTTTTAAATTAATTAATTGTTTTGGTGGCTAGTGGTTTAAATTAATGATTTTTTTTGGCTAGTGTTTTCATTTATTTGATTGATTGGCTATTGGTTTTATTTCTTGAATAGTTTGCTTGGATAGGTGTTTATTTAATTGTATTGTTATGTTTTGGAATAACAAAATTTTAATTATTTTGCTATTTTGGTGATAGATACATTTTAGTGATGTGTACTATTAGGCTATTTAGTTATTTTATTGTTGGAGTGTTTAGGTGCTTGTGTGTTTATTTATTTATTGTATATTTTTGGACTTAATGATTTTTATTAAGTTAACCATTGAGTGCTATAGTTGCTTATCATGCCCATATTATATAGGTATGATATACCACTGTGCCAATCAATGGGTGTGTGGTTAGGCCTTCCGGGTGGGGAGAGGGGGATGGGGGTTAACCCCTTAAATACTATAGGGGTTATTAATCGCTAAGGCGATTAAGGGGTTAGATTGTATTTTTTCTGTACTCTTGCTGGCAATGGAGGACATGGACCTCCAGTATGCTGACGAGGATGCCCTTCATGATGGCAGGGGTAAGTTGAACGTTTTATTTACTTTATTTATGCTGGCTTGCTAATGTTTGATTTTATAATGGACAAATGAGCTATTATCCATATGTGAATAATAGTTATTTTGCCCATTAATGTACTGTATGTGTTCTGGGGGTGGAGGTGGGTAGTAGGGATGTTTTTTTTGTTTCTTTGGGGTAGAGGGATTAGGTGAAGGGGGTAGTAGCCCCAAGGGTGGGTGGTTAGGTCTTCCTGGGGCTAGCGGGACTGGTTAACCACTTCATTACAATAGCGGTTTCCCAACACTTTGTTAGTGAAGGGGTTAACTCCTCCCGCAACATTCCAGGCAGGCCTAAGCCCCCACCCTGGGACTACTACCCCCTTCATCCACCCCCTCTGCCCCAAGAAACAGACTATTGAGGTTTAACCCCTTCATTGTCGTAGGGGCTAGCCGGTATCTTACTTGGACAGTGGGGAGGGGCAAGCCAGGACCATCCTTCCTCTAATTATAGAGGTAAATAAGGATTTTAATCAGTTAATATTAGGACCTGTGATATTATGGTCATGCCTTGAAAGTGGCTCGCAGGCTTATACGCTTTGGTCAAAGGGTTAACTAAATTATCCTTTTTCAAGAGATATATAGGTATTTCACTGTGTATTTTTGTCACATTGGATGTTGCTCTGGACTTCTTTGAACCTTGGTATGTTAGTCCATGAGAGCCGTGTCTCCGATCTCTTCCGTCACTACCACTGTGGTCTCCTTCCGTCTCCCCATCGTGTGCAGCATTCCACAGGCAAAACTTTGCAGGTTCACCACTGCCTGTGGTCGAAGTTAATGGAATAGGGGAAATGCCACTCACCTGATCGGGTATAACATTGGGTGCGTAACCGCTAGGGTCACCCGCAAGGCTGTGCAGTCGACCCCCAAAATCCTGAGGTAGACAAGGTGTTACCATACACCACAAAGTCAGCGTTCTTCTTATGATGTCGGAATGGGTGACGTTTGTCCGCAGGACTTAATATTCACTCCCGCAGCTCCGTAGTTGAAGAGGTTTGTAAGATGCACCACATTAGCTACAAAGTAATGAAAAAAGTAATTTATAACACATGAGGGGGATATACTCACATCCCATGCTCTGTTCCTTGGTGTGCTTTCAATTCAACAGCAGAGTAGAGTTGAGAAAAAATGGAATGAGCACTGCAAATATGTGAAAGAGGCTGGCAGTAGGTACAAAAATAATTACATTTTATTGGGCACAGCAGCTAAATGTAAAAGCAGCAAAAATATCCTCTGACGCATTTCCCACCTCCTGGGCGCTTTATCAAAGAGGGATGCCGTTAGCTCCATCCAGACCTTGGAATATGGGTTTGGAGAGAGGGGAAGAGCGAGAGTTAATTTAGCTGAGTCCAATGCTCTATAAATATTTCCTCAAACAATATATGGAGAGACACCTGTGCTCAAAAAGGAGCACGCCTTAGATACGCTAATGCAATAGGCAAAGTATATTGTAATGAATCACACACCACAGCTCCTACAATATTTCCATAAGACCTATACTGACAAGCCTAAGGCTCCTTATGATGAAAAGGATACTAATGTCAGGCTCCACAGGATCAGAACCCACAGCCTCTGCTATTCAGGGCAGCAGCACTTGCGTTGAACTATTTCAGATGCTGGATAGCTCCACTGTCACAGAACACTTTTGAGCTCTACTGCTCACATCTGTAGCTAATCATACTTGTGGTACACTCCCCATGCTTTCCTTCGTAAACTTTGCATTTCCCCCAAGTTCCTCAGGTCTGTTCCTTTTTCGTGCGCAAAGCACATTGAACTGGCAACCAGGAAGTGTTTTTAAAGGATGTCAGAGAGTGCCCACGAGAATGATTATCTGCAGATGTGAGCAGTAGAGCTATAAAGGATGCTGTGACAGTTGAGCATCTGAGATAGTTTAATGCTAGAATAGCTTAATGTAGTGCAGAGATTGGGGTTTCTAATCCTGTTGAGCCTGACACTATAACCCCCTTAATCACTCACATCAAGGAGTCTTGGTTTCTTGGTGTCAGTATAGGTCTTATGGAAATATTTTAGGAGGTGGGGGATGTAAGTCATTTAAATATAATTTGCATATCTATTAGCATATTTCCCAGGTTCTAAGGTGTGCTCTTTTTGGAGCACAGGTGTGTCTACAGATGCGAATTTGAGGTAGGTTTGGGGGATATATATAATCTATATAGTTTTATATAGTGGTTTGGACTCTACTAAAATAGGGCTCTGAGTCTCAAACCCATATTTTAGGGTGTGGACGAAGCTAATGCCCCCATTAGGTATGAACCAACTAACGCATTGTTAAATCCCTGCGCTAACTATAAAGGAGCTCTGTGGATAGATGTAATCTTCACTTTTACATACAGTATCATTAGCATTAACATCCGTTATACTAACACAAGAGCCTGTTGAGACTAAAAACAGCACTTAACACTGCATTAGTGAGCTTTGAAGACAATTGCTATGTCTTTATTGTAGTTGTGGAGCTATCGCTGCATTATTTAAGACTTAAACCTAATATTTTTTTTTACCATTAATGCAGAGCAATATAAATATCAAAGTTTTATTAATCCAATCAAGGGGTTGCGCAAATTTCCTGCGCTGCGACCCCCCTTCCTGCTCTCCTGCTGGGTCGCGCCCCCCCTCCATACTTCAAATGTGGTGTCGAATGACGGTGCGCGGTCATGTGACATCACGTCACGTGACCCGCGACGTCATTTGAGGTATCGGGCGTCATTTGATGCTGCATTGCCATGGAGACACGTGACTGAAGCCGGGTAAGTAAGTTTACAGAGGCCTTGCGCTCTCAGCGTGGCGTCTCTGTAACTGTCGCGTCCCCCAAAAAAGTCTTGCCTCCCTGGAGGGCACGCTCCCCAGTTTGCGCACCCCTGATCTAAGCCATAGAATGTGTGAATATGTCCAAAAGTCTGACATTACAGTTGTCGAACTGCTGCCCTAATCAAAATAAGTCAGAAAAGCATCTTGTGAAACATCGAATTGCACTCTGCCACAACTTTTTATGTCTATCAAGAATTTGACAATACACATGAAAATGACCATGGCCATTTTGTTACATAGTCAGTTGGACCAAAACAGCATGTCATTTTGACACGAAAATCCCTGTAATGTAGAATAAACTGTAGGGAGCACAGTGAGAAAAAAATGACCTTGTATGGAGAACTTTATATAAAACTGAAAAATTGTAATGAGGTGAAAATCATTTCACTTCTGATGAGTCATGTTCATAAATCACAGACCACGTGGTGTTTAAGGTTTTTAAAGACTGAATTAATTGTGACCAACTGCCCTTGGATTATTAATATATCATATAGAAATAAATGACACTAAGTTAAATGACAAAATCTGGAGGAAATATGACACTTAAGTCTAAAGGTTGGAAAATGTATAATGATATCTGTTACATACAGATGTGACCAATCTTACTGTTCCCGGCACTGCGATTGAGTACTAATGCTGCGGAGGGTCCCATTGAAAAGGAATGGATATCCCTGTAGGGCCGTTGTGGCTGCCACCTCCCCCAGTGATGCATATTTTTTGGCGGTTGCAGCACCGAAAACATGGAGTCTGGTCACATCTGTAAGGCCGCAGATATAGTAGACGCGCGACGGAGCACATGAGTGATCCGTGACCTTTGGGATGGGGAAGGGGGAGGTGTGACAGGGAGGTGTGGCGGAGGTGGGGCCATGACATCACGAGGCTGGTTTGCCCCCATTGGCTGAACCGCCCTTCTGACCCGGCTGTCACACGACAAACACAAAATTGTTTGTCTGCTCGAAAATCGCGAGTACAGTCGAGCTTCATCATCATGCGGTCGCGTGTTTTAAGGCTTGCCTCATAGAGGTACGGCCATTTGTTCACATCACGTGCACGGTCAGTCGGAGTATGGATACGGCCTAAGAGTACGTCAATAAGCAGGGCTTTAAAATGATAAGGAGACAAGTTACAATGTTGACAATACACTATCAACCAGGTATGTACTGTAGATAAGCAACACACTTAAAAAAGTAAGCATTACATCTCCAGAAGAATTGTGGCTGAATATACATATCAATATTCCAAGTTCTTCTGATAAATCTCAAAGGGTTACTTAATGTCAAATGAGAAAAGATTGAGGTAGGACAGGTAATCCGGACACAAGGGACAATAAAGCAGAGAGCAAAGAAATGGATTGGCTGCTTTCTTGTTAGGTTATAACTACAGTAAATGTGTATCAATCGTTTATCCATAAAGATGTATCAAGACTTACTGTTCTTGGTGCCATGATCCAACGTGCAGGAGGTTCGGCGGCTATGCCGATTGCAGCCTCAAAAACAGTAAGTGCCCTGGGAGGATTAACGCTGCTGCGATCCCAGCTTCTGAATGGGACCACGTAGTGCTAATCTTGTTGGGCCATTGGGAGAGAAGAGAACCCGATACCAACCTTTTAGATGAGCTGTGCAGCCGTCCCATCTACGTGTGCCATCCACAGAAGCTCTGAAGGTAAGAAGCAGTCTCTTGCCTGTCCAACCCCCTGGATGATGTGGATGCCCGAATATGGACCAGATTTGGTCATTTACATCATCAAAGGGGCTGGACTGCGTTAATTGTCTTATCCAGCCCCCTTGATGATGTAGATGGCCGAATATGATCCTATAGTATTCCATGATGTAGAGACCCACTTTCAGGCATCTACATCATCGAGGGAGTTGGACCGACTGGAGACTGGGTCTTACCTTACGAGCTGCTGGGGACGGTGCAGTGAGATGGAGATGGAGACAGCTGTGCAGCTCCTCCACAAAGTGAGAATCGGCTTCTCTCTCACCTGATGACCCATCAAGGGAAGGATATACGCTGCGGGGTTGTCCCATTCAGAAGCATGGACGCCCACTGTTTTAATCCTCCATGGCCGCAAACCCTACTGTTTTTGGTGCCACAGACGGGCCACGGATTTCAGCATCTTGGTCCACGGCACTGAAAACAGTAAGCCTTACTACATCTGTAGGTAACATCATGTATGCAGACATAGCCAGACTTGCTGTTTCCATTACCGTAACAAGGTGTGAGATTCCACTTGCGTGAATACTTGGTTCACCCCGGATCGCACGCAGGGCGGCGACGGTCAGCCAGCAGAATTATTTGTGGGCTTTATTTATTGATCTTTGTCCATGCCCGCATTGAATGGCACAAAAATTTCACACGTGATTCTATACAATCTACAATGTAACAATGTCACTAGAAATGTCTAGAAACCCTGAACGCCACACAACACCAGGAGCATGGCTGAGGTCGGAGCAATGTCTGCAATATGCGCAGTTAGCACACTACCTCCAAACCCACTGTAATGACAGAATCTGCATCACCAGCACACACCGCAGTACCTGCAGATCCCGTAGACCACCCAGCACCCCAGTACCTGCCAATCCACTGTATCTGCATTCCCAGCATTACACGCTTCACAGGCACCACCCACAGCACTCACAGACGAACAAAGACACCCGGTTAAGAGAGTAAGCAAACAGACGGTGCATGTTTTCGTGTCTACTGTGTTAACATTTACACTGTTCTGTACTATAGATTGCAAGTGAGGATCATGTGGAGATTCACTCGATATGTCCCGCTCCTCCCAGCCACAAAATCAGGTATGCAGTGTAGTACTGTAAACTGTTCATTGTGTGTCTTTAAATGCATGCAGTGCTGTATAATCAGTAATGCAAGTATTCCCTCCATCCTTCAACAAGTTCTTCCAGTGTCTTGAGGAATACAGAGACATTTTGTGGGGCATGTATGGGAAATGGAGATTTTGCATAGCAGTCATGTCTAGACCGTACTTTTCTTACCCTGTTGGAAGGGATGAATCATACCAACCTTTTTTCTTTTGCTCAATTCATTATGTGGACACACAGTACTGTACTTTGTATAATCTGAACATACTACAGTAATTGTTTTAAGTGTTTACTTGCACTGTACTATCACTATTAAGACAGGCTTACGTTTTCTGTTACATTTGTAAAATTGAGTAAGCAAAGACGTATTGAAAACTAAAAATGTATTAAACATTAACAACATAACCACATAATGTAGAGTAGGAGCAAGAATGTCGAGTCTGCTACGGCCGGCTCTGCTCTCCCTTCCTGTAAAAAAAACCACATCAGAAACATGCAAGCAAAACCCCGGGATTTCTACATTGTTGCCAGCAGAATGCAACATAATAAAATAAACACCTAATGCAAGCAAAGAAACGTTTTCTTACTCTGTGCCGAGGAAAGGATCACCACACCCTTTTCTTTCCTCAATTCAGTTGTTACTAGAGATTGGCAAAGTTTTTTGGGAATTTAGATCTGCCTCTAACTGGCAGTTCCTTAGATCCGCAGATTTACGTGGACACTCTCTACAAGTGAAATCCGAAATTGGAGATTTTTTTTCTTAGGGAGAGAACGAGCAAGAGAGAGAGGCCAGGTAACATTCGATAAAAGATGGAGAACATGGTCAACCTCACACTACTGGGTTAGAAGAAAATGGGTGCCACCGCTGCAACTCTAGGGATTACACAGTTATAACTGCGGTTTGACAAGCAAGCACTATTATTTGAAGATGAATATTCTTGGTATTAGCTGGATGTTATACATTATCATTTTAGACCAGATCTGTGCACTCTCGTTTATATACACTGCACACGGGTATTTAATCCCTTCTGTGTACCTATCTATTTAAGTGGATAGGATCTCTTTCAGGGTGACTGCACCTCTGAAGAAGCCATCGTGTGTTTGAATGTCTTACGATTTTTCAATCTGCATTATAAAACAACCTCTAAATCAGCAGTTTTTTGTTCTGCAAATATAAATATACAGGCTTCATTCATTGCTTATCATTTTGCTTAAATTACCAAGTAGTAGGTCTCCCTAATATAGATGGAACCTACGGTTCTGGCCTGTCCTCCTCGCGACTCCGACGTGGGAACCCCATCCACCCATGCGCTATTTTGTAGGCCAGAAAACTGATTGGCTGGCATGGCCAGCCAATCAATATCACACATCAGATTGTCCACAGTTGTGTGACCAACCAGAAAAAGCGGTTTGCAAACAAAATATTAAAAGAAACCGGTAGTCAAGTGAACCTGTAAACAAAACACAAAAGTGCACTAAATAAGGAGGTTGAGCTTAAAAGAAAAACCAAGGGGGATACCGAGCAGAGCACCCCACTTAAGGCCACTAGGAGGTAAATGCAGGTACCTGCCCAGTGGCCACAGCGTGGGTGAACTCTGCTCAGATACGGGAGCACACCAGCACCCAGAACAGAGCCTGGGAGGTAAGGGATACCTCCCCAGCCAAACACTGCGTCCTGGACTTATATATAGCCAGCTTGGCTAATGCCAGGAGCAGGTTGGGGATACAGGGGGACCAAAAATAAAAAGTTGCGGGGAGATGTGCAACCAGAACTGCAGGAGGAGGCCCCACAAAAGTGATAAGAAGGGCTGCAGTCTGGCACACAAAAAATAAATGTGCAACACAGGCTCCCTTGTGCCGCAAAATGGGCATGCGACCGGGTAGTCCATGAAGTGGGCCAGGTACTCTCTTGTGGTCATTGCACTATGGAGGACTCTCCAACTTGGCCTCTCTCGTTAATTTGTTGGTAGTACCTGCCTCCAGATGGTATGGGGGAAGGCCTCCTCTGGGCCTCTCTCGTTAATTTGTTGGTAGTACCTGCCTCCAGATGGTATGGGGGAAGGCAACGTGGGCGAGGTACTGCATTGCATGGAGCACGAGAGAGTACAGGCACTTCCTTGGCATGCCGCGAAAGCATGCCGAGGGTATGGTCCCAAGGCTGCTTAGGCTGGGGACAGGAAGAGCCTGAGAGGGTTGGCAGGGTTTTGGGCCCACGCATACAGTCGGAGGTGGGGGGTTGGAAGGTGAACATGGCGTTCCGGTCTGCAATACTCCCTCCAGGAAGATGCACAAGTCGGGGGACATGGCGTCCTTGATCTCCTGGAGCAAACGGCGTAGAACCCTTGGGGTGGTGTAGACCATGATCACCTCGGGCTCCATTCATTCCAAACATACGTAGTCCAGGAGATGCCCGTCTTGGGTCATCCATGCCTGACAAAAGCAGCGAATGATGCTGGGGGACTCCAATATTCTTGCACCCCTCGCTGGATTATCAGCAGGGGTTTGGTCAGGAGGACCTCCCCAACAGCCACTCCTTGCCTAGACATGGAGACCAAGTTCCCGGCCTTGAGGGTTTCCTGGTAGTATGCCAGCAATATAGATCTCTCCCAAACCCCCAGGCTTAATATTAAATAGTTGCCGGTCATACCCCATATTGTGCAGCTGGTGACGGAAATTGGATGCCAGCTTGCACCACTGAGGAGAAGGGTCTGCATACAGGTATCCCCTGCAGGTATTGGAGGCGGAAGGTGTTCACCTGGGAGGGCACACACACACAAAAAACTCCCTGTCCGCACTCTCCCAGAGGGAGGCATGTAACACCCACATGGCCACACATCCTCCCCTATGCTCCTTTCTTGGACAGTACCCCATCTGCCAATGGATTTTGGTTGGGGGACAGATTTGGTCTAAAAAAATCTGCGGAGTTCCGGGAAATGGATTTGGACTTGTTCACCAATCTCTACTTGTTTGTTTGCAGGACTAAAAATCAACCACAAAATATTTTAGTATTTTGGAATTACATAGCTCAAACAGCACACACAATCTGAAAAACATCTGCATTCAAAGCAAAAAAAAAAACACAAGTCCCAATGCTCATCTTTAATTCTAAACAAGAGCAGTTTCTAGATATTCTTTTAAATTGGATAGTCACAAAAAAGGAAAGTCTCTATATACTGCACTCAATTACGATGTGGGATTATTTAGACTCATTTAAAAATTAACTTTTAATACACAAATTAAAATAATGTCAAATGATACAGCATAGACTTGACAGTGATAAAATATTTACAGTGAAGCAAACTAGGATAAAAAACTGTGTGGCGGAACCACGTAAACGGTTAAGCAAAAGTAATAGTTTGGTGTTCAGAATTTATTATTTATTTATTTTATTTATTTATAAAATATTTTACCAGGAAGTAATACATTGCGAGTTACCTCTCGTTTTCAAGTATGTCCTAAACACCATATAAAGGTGGACAATAGAGGTTCAATACAAGGACCACTATATCTGACTTTGGCCCACTTATTGTGAAGTGAAAAGGGCTTTTAATAGAATCAGACTAGTGCTATATAGTTGGCAGTGTAGCCAATATGTAAATATGAACCTGCGGTCCAATAATAATAATATAGCAGAAATCAGTTAGGAAGTTGACATAAATATATATATACTGTAGATATACACAAATGTAGGAAATCCCCCTAGTGAAGGGATAAAGTAGAATCATGTGTGTATTAATATAATATAGTAAGCAGTAAGGTGGATACTGCTATTTTTAAATAAACTCAGGATAGAGTATAGTGATAGAAAAAATATCCTTTACACAAAGCAGTTTATAGTCAGCTGCATATCTGCAGTCAAGTAATTAGATGGTATATCGTTGATCTCTTGTAACCCCTATGGTATAACTGAGGGCAGAAAGTAGCTGAATCAACAACCAATTCCTAGGTCTTGAGACATAGTATAGACCTATCCCTGTAATCTAATAAACTGTGCAGCAGACTATTATTATTGGAGCGCAGGTTCATATTTACATATTGGCTACACTGCCAACTATATAGCACTAGTCTAAGTCTATTAAAAGCCCTTTCCACTTCACAATAAGTGGCCAAAGTCAGATATAGTGGTCTTTGTATTGAACCTCTATTGTCCACCTTAATATGGTGTTTATACTACAGTATTCTGAACACCAACATATTACAATTGCTTACCTGTTTACTTGGTTCCGGCACACAGTTTTTATCCTAGTTCGCTTCACTGCAAATATTTTACCACCTTATCTCTGGCATCATTTGACATCACAACGTCATGTGACGTTGGCAATGCGTCGCCATTTGACCCCACAGCATTTGATGCCGCGTTGTCATGGCGATGAGTCGGAAGAAGCTGCCAGAGATCAGGTAAGAGGCAGTTACAGAGGCTTCATGTGCTCCCCCAGCATTTTATTTAAATGTTGTGGGGAAGAGGGTGGGGCCTCTGAAAGCGCCGTGACCCGCACCCCCCAAAAATATTGTGACCCCCCTGGGACTAGCTCTGGGACTTGAATGATCCATCTTTCACATCAATGTTCTGTACTATGACTGAACAGTGATCAGCATAGTACAAAAGTAATATTTTACTAAAATTAAGCAACATAGCGGAATATAAAACCTGAAGCAAGAAATTGTTTTTCTCATTCTGCAGGTAAATACAAAATTGACTTTTGCAGCTCATTTGATACATAGATCTACAGTACAGCCTCTGGACTCGTTAGAGGTGGATATAATTAACACCCAATTAACTTGAGCAGGGATAAAAGGCACGAAGTTGCCAGAGACAGAGTTAGTTTTTCCCCAGGAGGCTAGAGAAGCTTCTCCCAGCCAGGAATGACCCTGGTTGTTCTGGACCCTAGGACTGCAAGAAGCAGGCCTGCAGGGTCCAGCTGGGAATCCCACCCAGGATAAAGATTGCTACAGACTGGACACAGCCTGCTCTCCAGAACCGTCATTCCTTACTTGCTGAAGGAGGTATATGGAGACCATGTGAAGGAATCCCTGCAACATACCAGATAATGTAAGAACAAAAAACTATACTGCTGTGCCTAAAGACTGTTTGTTTGCATATGATAGTGCATGTTTTTGGGCTGGCAAACAGCTTAGCTGGCAGCCCGTTTGATAGGGCTGAAGTAGTGAGTTACTTTCCCTAAAGGGAATAGGTGTTTATTTTATGATTTGGTTTTGCTTAAAGGGACAGTGTGTCTATTGTTTAGTTGTCCTGTGGATAATAAACCACTGTGATTAAGCTTAACCCTCTGTCTAAGCATCTTACTGACCTCGCCTACAGGCTGTTCTGTCACAGGGCTACTTACAAATTAAATGAAAACATTAGGTCAATTCTTGATGGAGAACGATTTAGCAATGCTTGTAGACATCAGGCTTAGCATTAGTGCCCAATGTAATACAGTAGCTACAAAAGCAAATAAGATTTCATCTTGTATTAAACAGGGAATGTATGGAAGTGAAGTATAATAATGACCCTCTATAAAGCATTAGTAAGACCACACCTTGAATAAGGAGTACAGTTTTGGGCACCACTCCATAAAAAATACATTATGGAACTAGAAAAAGTGCAGAGAAGAGCCACCAAATTAATAAAGGGGATGGACAATCTGACTTATGAGGAAAGGCTAGCTAATTTAAAGTTGTTTATATTAGAAAATAGGCATCTAAGAGGCGATATGATAACTATATACAAATATATTAATAGTCAATACAAGGAGCTTTCAAAAAAACTATTCATCCCAAGGGCAGTACAAACATCATGGGGTCACCCTTTAAAGATGGCGGAAAGTAGATTATCAGCAACAAAGGAAAGGGTTCTTTACAGTAAGGGCAGTTAAAATGTTGAATTCATTACCCATCGAGACTGTGATGACAGATACAATAGATATCTCCAAAAGGTATACAGTGATATACTGTACCAAACAAGTAAACATGGGATGGATGTTGATCCAGGGATTAATCTGATTGCCAATATTGGAGTCAGGAAGGAATTTATTTTTCCCTTTATGAGATATCATTAGATGATATTTCAATGGTTTTTTTTGTATAATTTCATCTGGATCAATATACTGTAAGTACATATCTAGGATACGTACTGGTCATCTAAATTTAGCATAGGTTGAAATTGATGGACATATGTCTTTTTTCAACTTCCTCTACTATATAACGATGTATATCTCATCCAATCTAAACATTTATTTAAGCTTCAGTGTGGATTTCTGTGACTAACTGTTCAACTTAAACAACAGCCCCCCGCCCCCTATTTATTTATTTTTACCTCCCATTTTTTTTTTTGCAGGGTTTGAACTGGTCCCTTGCAGCCAGTATTGTCATTAAAAGTTTGTGCCCAGTAGGACCACCTACAGGAAGCCAGGAATAAGCGGGTATATCAGCACACCAGCACATGTGGATATATACAAAATGGAAAGCGTCAGTGGCGATCAATAGGTCGATGAAAATAGGAAGAGAATGGGTATACCCTTCTCTAAACCCCCCCTCTCCTTCCCCCCCTCTCCTTCCCCCCCTCTCCTTCCCCCCCTCTCCTTCCCCCCCTCTCCTTCCCCCCTCTCCTTCCCCCCCTCTCCTTTCCTCCCTCCTTTTTTTTTTGTTTCTCTACTCGTTAATGTCCTGTTGTCTTCCCATCCCACTGTCTGTTAAATGTGGTATGTCCCAAATGGATTTTGTCCACCCTGTTATGGCAATGAAATTTTGATTGTATGATATATACAAAAACCAATAAACAGAAAGTTAAAAAAAAAAAAAGTCTGTGCCCAGGACATACTTGAAGACAAGAGGTAACACAATTTATTATTTCCTGGTAAAACATTTTATAAAAATAATAAAAACACTACTATTTTTAACACCAGGGTTCCCAAGATACTTACCAATGAAGTTAATAGGTTTAAATCTCCCTCCAGCAGAATCAAAATGTCTGTAAAATCTCGGGCCAATTGGAAGCCGCAACATTGTCAGTAGTAGCTTTCTAATGGACAGCCTTTTAAATCCCCTTTAAAAACCTGAAGGTATTTATGGTAACTTCATCAGTAAATGTCTCGGGAATTGGGTAGTCCTCGGAGCTGAAAATAGCGTGGCTCAACTCAGGAAGACCCTCCACTTTAGTAATGATAAATAAAAGTGCTTTCTTGGGAAGCCTTGATAAATATTTCAGTTCCCTAAAGGACATTTTTGAAATTTTAGCGCGGCAAGAATATAAAATATTCTAAGCTATTGGTCGTCTTGACAATCACTGATTATTGGGAGGGCAGAGTTCCAATAACAGAAATAAGTTGAGTTCAAACAAAATGTTGCAGGTGCTGATGCTGTATATTGTTTAAGGCAGCAATCTGTTCTGCTTGATCATTTTTCTAGCAGAAGTTGTTCAGTGGTCATGTGTTTTTTTTGAGGGCCAAGTTCCTCTTTTTGAAACGAAAAGTCTTCAGATCCAGAAAGAAGGTATTGTGACTGTGACGCTATGGTTCTGACAGTGTTAATAAAATAAACCTTGTGAAATTCTGGTTTAAATGACCAACAGGAGATAAGGAAAGGCACATAGCAGAGGGATAACATGGGGTCATGGTGACCGCTGGTTGGATTCTGAGACTGATAGGGAAAGTTAATTGTTGCTAGGGTTTTTGCTAGCTACAGTATGTAAGAATTGATGTTGCTAGTTAAGTATACAGTACCTTAAGAGAGTCAGGATTATTTTGTGGTTGCTGGGCAGGTACAGCAGTGAGAAGTTATTGGAATATCGGTCAGTGGAAGTTTTAGGCAGGAAAATGCTTCTGTAAGGAAAACCCAGGATTGGTCCAGCCACTGCCTGCACAGTTTACCAGGGATTACATGACAGGGTGGGCAGTCTGGTAACCAAACACAGACATGGCTACACTAAAATATATGAATAAGAAATCATTACAAAAATTAAATAGCTGGGCTTCTCTGTTCCAGCACAGCAGAGGTTAAATCAAATTATCAATTGCTTTACATTATGTTAAAATGGTTATGTTGATCATTGTAAGAGATACAGGAGGTGAGGACAGGAGACATGCTTTGGGGAAAATTACGTACAGTAGGCTTTTATACAGCCAAAGTTTCAACACCATAAAATACAGACTTTTCCTAGCCAAAGTTCTGCTTCCCCACTGTATGAAAGTCCATATATGTCTACATAGATAAGTGGTGTCCCTATGCCTCAAGGACACGCACATATGGTCTGCACACCGTGGTGTGCCCATGTAGCAAGAATGCACATACAGTATGTGGTCTGTACTAAGACCAGGGACAGAAACAAACAGTTCCCTTTCCTGCCTTTTACACCCTTACAACACTCAGCAGGACTCGTTATTTTTCATGACTTCCTCCAGGCAGGGATTGACCACTACTGACAGCCACCAGCTCCAGCTGTTGTTAACAGGCTTGCCCTGTTACAATCATCCTAATATTTAAGGCTCCTGGTTGGGGGGCAAGGCCATTATGGGACTGCATGTGGTCACATCAGGGGGGGATGAGGGGTTCATTGCAAACATTTTCTATCATGCCAACCGTGACAACTACATAAACCATATAGATATATAATCATCTAACATGCCAGCATACCTCTATCCCAGACAGCCTACAGTATAAAATAAGTGTTCTTATGTAAGTGGAAGAAACAGCATAAATTAATGGAACTGCATGAGGAATTTCAGTTTATGGAAAAGAGGGTGAATGCATGTGGAATCATGTTTATGGGTGACATACAGTATTTTAATTGTTTTGTTGACATTCTTCTTGTGCAATGTTTTATATTATACAAAAGATATATACAGGTGCAATGCTTTATATTATCAGTGGCTTTTCCTTTTTATTTGTTCTATCTCATTGTACACATATTTATATGTTTGCTTGTTTTTCCAATGGCATTGTTCAATTTGTGGCACAGCCAGCATTGTTTATCCTGCAGGCCAGACAAAAAAATTATTATGTGATATCAATAATGACAAAACATGTTTTTTTTTAGTTTTTTTTTTTACATTTTTTAAAATTGCAGCCAGCATCTTGTACAGTTCAGTAACCAGACAGCATCTTGTGCAATCTGTTATTGTGACTTTGGAATTGTTTGATGCAAAAAGCTTAGTTCTGCTTTTTTTACCAACGGCAATATATTGCTTTCTGAGGATAATAATTTTTCTTTACTTAATTTGAACAGGTTGTTTTTTTGATGCACACAACATGGTTTACATTGATATAATATAGTGATAGGTATATGGAGTTTTCTTTTCTTTATAAAATGAGTTGTAGAGATGTTCGTGGGTCCTGGTGTATTGGTTTTGTTTTTGCCTCTCACATTTTTTTTTGAATTACGAGGAAAATATGAATTTGCTGAAAAAAATAATCAAATCCTTTTTTTTTGCTTCCTATTCATTGCAATTTAAAATCATTTGAAAAAAAAAAACAAAAACGTAATAATTGAAATAATTATTAGCAATAATAAAATAAATATGGGGTTAATTAGTAATGCCAATCAGCAACAAGAGACTCTGGCCTGTTTCTTCTTTGTCCTGATCATCATTGCTGTCATTGACAGCATTGATGTGACCTAATATTTTTATTATTATAATTTATTTATAATGCGCCTGCATGTTCCATAGCACAGTGAACTTGGTTTGGAGGGCGAAAACAATAAAATATCAAAAAACACAGAAGGTATATACTGCTCACAAAATGAAAATGATGTAAATTGAAATTATGGTTTTCGCCCTAAATGCCTAGATTGGCATTGGGTGCATCAGATGGGCTAACTGTAACACTATTACCAAAATTAGAGAAAGGGATGTGTTACCAACCCCCTCCCTAGCTACAAACCCACTGATAGATGCACTCCAGGGTTGTTAAAACATAACATTTATTATAACAATTAAAAAAGGACTACACATATATAATGATCATGAAATGTGAAAAAATAATAATAAATCGTGAAGTGAGTTAAAATAAGTAGGAGTAGGTCTGGTACTGGCGAGGCTGACTATCAGGTGTATAGCCCTAGTGTCGAATAATATAATCATAGACAACTACTAGAATTAAATTGGCAATCAATCCACCTATAGAAGCTAACTATATGTAGGGCAACTAATCCTAATTTGTGTAACTACTTAGTATAAATTAACAGTGATGTGCTCATTGTGTGATGAAATGTTAACACTAACACAGCATACCTAATAACCAACCAAAGATTGCAATATATAAAGCAAGCCGCTAACAATAATGGTAACGTGATAATCAAATGGTAGGGGCTAAGCTAGATATAAACTCCCTGCTAACCATGGCACAGCTCCAACCTCACTGCATAATTTTACTCATAGCAACTAAGTAGTGATAGTTTACAGTGATGCGGGTAAGCTTGGCACAATCATTGGTTGGTGGTAAGTGGATTGAACCTGTGTAGGGTAACATCAGCACAGCTAAACCAATAGGATAGGAATGGCAAGTACAATGCACATGATATACAAGATGAAATAAGAACCAATATCAATGCCTTAACTGCAGAAAAATAAAAGCTTGTTGGCAGTCACCTCTTCTCTGAGATGCATTGATTATATGCAAAACAAAGGTAAGAGTACACACAGCTTGTCATAAAAATGCTACTGTAGCAAGAATGAAATTTGCTACTACTGTAATCACAAAAATTGTGCACAGCTATGTGTTATTCTATCAGCAGACATGACATTGTATGACCCAGCAGACAGATGCAAACTACAATCTCATATATGCACACGGCGGTGCCTGAAAGGGGAGGAATCCCTCAGTGACTGATACAAACACAATCACAATGTAGCCACTACACGGAGGATTAAGTTGCCAGCGACACACAGTTACCAGACCCTCCTCAATGAAGAGCTGTGCCATGGTTAGCAGGGAGTTTATATCTAGCTTAGCCCCAACCATTTGATTATCACGTTACCATTATTGTTTGCGGCTTGCTTTATATATTGCAATCTTTGGTTGGTTATTAGGTATGCTGTGTTAGTGTTAACATTTCATCACACAATGAGCATATCACTGTTAATTTATACTAAGTACTGTAGTTGCACAAATTAGGATTAGTTGCCCTACATATAGTTAGCTTCTATAGGTGGATTGATTGCCAATTTAATTCTAGTAGTTGTCTATGATTATATTATTCGACACTAGGGCTATACACCTGATAGTCAGCCTCGCCAGTACCAGATCTACTCCTACTTATTTTAACTCACTTCACGATTTATTATTATTTTTTCACGATTCATGATCATTATATATGTGTAGTCTTTTTTCAATTGTTATAATAAATGTTATGTTTTAACAGCCCTGGAGTGCATCTATCAGTAGGCTTCTAGCTAGTGAGGGGTTTGGTAACACATCCCTTTCTCTAATTTTGGTAATACAATAAAATATCAAACATTAATATACATACATTATTACAATAGGTAAGACGGGCCCTATCCCAAGGAGCTTACACTCTATAAGGAAGGGTAAGTGGAAACAAGGTACAGGAGGATAAGAATGTTGGTGGGTTTCGGATGGCTGCTTGTTAATTGAAGGAGTTGGCGTTGGGGAAGAAGTGAGATTATAGGATGGTAGAGCTGTGAGAGCAGGTAAGGTGGGAAAATGGAAATGCTTCAATAACCACGGACATATTTTACCGAGACCAATAACAGAGCAGCTGTAACATCAGAAAATGGCTGCCACCTTTGCCGCGACACAGGTGTTGTTTCTAAGAGCGCCTGAGGTAAAGTGAAAACTGGCGGTGCAGGGGGAGGTGCTGATGATATCCAGGTCTTTACAGTTGTGTCTGTCTTTTCCTCATTATGTTAACCATGTCCACTGATTTAGTGGACAGGAACACTGAAGGTGAAGCATATTGATGAGATTCTCTTAGGGAGCCGCCTTTGCTGCAACTCAGGTGTTGTTTCTTAGAGCGTCTGAGGTAACGCACATTCTCACTGGAATCAACCTCAACGTGTTTATTTTCAATTCAACTGCATTCATTAAATAGGAACACCAGCTTCTCAATATTTTTGACAGTAGCCTCCATAGACGGTCCCTTACAATGTAGTAAGCAGTGCTAAAAATTATTTCTATGTAGACACTGGTTTACTTAAGCTGTTCACTCTCCAGTCTGTATACGAGCTCTATGCTGATGTTTACATCTGTGCTGGTGAAAGGAAAGTTTGGCTTTAATGATAGATAGAGCATAATTGGCAAGATGCACTACTCAGATTTAAAAATGGTAGACATCCATGCATCATTAAGCACAGAATAGAGGCAATGGATATGTCCAAGGTATTTAGAACCTTCTTTATTTAAATTGTACTTTTGCTTCTCCAGCTGATTTCCAAGAAGTGTGATGAATAATAATAACAAGACTTGGCTCGGATATGCACTTCTTTCCTCCTGGCAAAAAATGGACAACCGCTTGTCATTTGGTATGGCTCCTTCAACTACTAAATGAAAGAATAACATGAGGCACTGCGGATTTTTTAAATGCTATGGAATGGAACATCAGAAGAGTTAACACTATTTTTGGATTACATAGACGATTTGCCAACAAAGGTACATTTAAAAAAAAGCTGGAGCAGTGAGAAAATCTCATTTTTAGATGTTTTTTTAACCAAAAATGAAGGTAAATTGTCCACTGATTTGTACAGAAAGCCAACGGATAGGAATGCAACGTTGTATACCAACAGCTTTCATCCGATATCACTTAAGAACATGTTGCCATTTTCTCAAAAAATAAGGGCAATGAGAATAGTGGACAGAAAACAACAATTGGATAAAACATTAAAAGAAATAGAAACGCACTTCTTAGAAAGAGGACACACAAAAGAAGTTATTCAAAATTCTTTCAATCAGGTGCCAAAGATTCCCATATTGGCTAAAGACAATGATAAATGACGATTGTCACAAATTTTACGACAGCCAGCAATGTTATTAAGAAAAGTGTTAATCAACAGAGGAATTTTTTTTTAAATGATGAGATACTGAGGAAACTATGTCCATCTCAGCCCAAGGTTGCTTACCGCAGAGGCCAAAATTGAAAAGATATGCTGATTAAGGCTGATTCAAAAGAGCATTATGTTAAGCCACACTTTTTAAGCAATCCCAAATGGGGTTGTTATAAGTGCTATTATTGCAGTGTCTGTAATAGCTTTAACCCTGGGACACATTTTTTCCATCCATTTAGTGGTCAAAAATATAAAATTAGAGGTAGGATAACGTGCACTACAAAAAATGTAATTTACATGATTAAGCCTGTGCGGACACTGTTGTGTTGGCAAAACGAACAGAATGCTAAAGACTAGATATATCGAGCACAAGAGCAAGATCACACATTCCACAGAAGAAACTGTACTTATCAAACACTGTAGAGATCTTAAACATCCCATCTCTTCTTTAAGGGCCGTTCTATACTGTTTGCGGCCGTGCGCGCGCGCGCGTGCATGTGCGAACGCGCGTGTACGTGCCGCATGCTTTTTGTGTGTATAGAGTCTCAGTGCTGCCGGGAGCGACAGGTACTGTGTGTGTGTGAGTATGTGTGTGTATAGATTGTGTGAGTGAAATAATGGCTTAAATAAGATTTTTTTTTTAAAAAGTTGAATAAATAAAAAAAATGTATTTGTGAACTCATTGATACATACACACACACACACATATCCATACAAACACACTTACATACACATGTACATACATACACACATTTAATCGGCGGCAGCGGCGCAAAATCTTTATTTTCTGGTCTTCCCCGCTATCTGTCGGCTCTACGCTGCCTGCCGTGCGCGGCCCTTGTATGACTAACCTCAGCCATCTATAACTGTCGCTCGCGTCTACGGCGTAGCACACGCCCGCACTATAGAACCAGCCTTAGAGTGATGAGCCAAGAACATGTGTCACAGGTAAATTCAGGGTTAGATAAGGATACCTTTTTGTTCCAAAGAGAAACCTATTGGACATTCACCTTTAATACATTACATCCTAGAGGGCTGAATGATTTATATCTCATTCAGTTCCTTTTTGACAGGAAGATAATGCTCTTCAAATCTTTATCCTGTGATTGGCTGCTGTTGCTGTGCTGACCATAAAACAGAGTACTAACATTTGAGGTTTTCATTTGGTTTTATTGATTAGACATGCTTGTACATGCTCTGCTTCATATCTACCACAAGACGCATGTTTATGTCTAAGCAAGATACTGCCTTTTAATTTTTGTACAGTCCCCACCAGTCACTTGCCGGATAAGCTCTATTGACACTGCTCACGTGCTACATTTCTCTCTCTTATATATATATATATATATATATATATATATATATATATATATATATATATATATCATACGAACCAGCCCAAAGACCAGTAAAGAGACAGCAACCAACGAGGTGTAATCCAAAATAATCTGTATTGAAAAGAACAGATACACGAAATACAGATTATTTTGGATTACACCTCGTTGGTTGCTGTCTCTTTACTGGTCTTTGGGCTGGTTCGTATGATATGTGGATCCCTATGGGACTAGCAACTGCCTTTTGCCTTACATTAGAGTGCTGACTGCTTGCTTTATGTTATATATATATATATATATATATATATATATATATATATATATATATATATATATATATATATAAAATGTAGATTCCTTACCAGATTCCTTACCAGGCAGACCAGGAGTCCAAGACCACGCAGCAAGAACCGAGACAGCACTCAGATTGATATCAAATATAAATGTATTGAAAAAAAAGGCACATACAACCGACGTTTCGGTCCTGAAACAGGACCTTTCTCAAGGGAGTGCTTCCTTGAGAAAGGTCCTGTTTCAGGACCGAAACGTCGGTTGTATGTGCCTTTTTTTTCAATACATTTATATTTGATATCAATCTGAGTGCTGTCTCGGTTCTTGCTGCGTGGTCTTGGACTCCTGGTCTGCCTGGTAAGGAATCTACATTTTATTCAATATTATATGGGACAAGCACCGGCTTTCTACCTTTATTGCGAGTGACATCTGCCTTTGTACATATATATATATTATGTATATATATATATATATATATATATATATATATATATATATATATATATATATATATATATATATATATGTGTGTGTGTGTATATGTGTGTGTGTGCTGGAAAGTTGTGAATCATTCCTGCTGGACGTCCATGACTCTACAAACAAATAAGCAGTTCCTGATCTGTCAAAAGTAACTGAATATGTTAAAAGGATTTGGATACGTTTACAGTCCTTCATAGGCGCAACATTGGATGTTTACATTCCACAGGATTTCATTGAGGACTTCGTTGGGGATATGATCAGCATAGTGCACGCACCTTCAGCGTCATTAACTAGGCAATGCACAGATCAAATAGAAAGGTCGCAATGATGTCATAAAGATGGCATCCTGAACGACCTAACATCATTACAGGGTATTACCATCACCCAGCAATGTACGGACGACATCAATGGAACTGGGCGAGATTGAATTCAGGCATCCTGACGGCACTGAGATGGCGCTTTGAACCCCTTGATGGGATCATAAGACAGCATTTTTACCTTGTAAGGTACGGATTATGCCAATAGAATTTACAGAGGCATAATACAGTCTCCAATGATGTCATCACAATGGCGCCCGGCATCACAGAAATATTAGCGTGACCACCAAGATGCGTTCTGTGCCCAGGACATACTTGAAAACGAGAGGTAACTCTCAATGTATTACTTCCTGGTAAAATATTTTATAAATAAATAAATTATGGGTTGACGTGGGACATATGGGATCACATGCAATAAACAGCAATCCTTATTGGACATTGTGGAGGGTGCAACCCCTTCCAGCTGCAGCACCGAGGCGTAATGAGGATTTTGCATACGACAGCAGGTGTCATTTGTTATCATCAACGAGCATTGTGGGAATTTATATGGGTATTTAAGACTCTATGAGACACTTTAGTTTAAGCCACTCACCACTTGAAAAAGACTGCACTGGTCGAAACGTTGCTATGTTTTTGGCTCATTAAATAGCATTTAAAAAATCTGCAGTGTGTCATGTTATTCTTTCATTTCTGTATGACTTGGATTTTCAGCAGGACTTCTTGCAAAACACAAGTGCACCGGTAATGTATTATTTCTTGTTATATGGTGTGCAGCAGTAATCGTTCTCTTGACAATATGACTTTCCATCAACTTCTAAACATGGGCATGAAGCTGACTAGACTCAGCGAAACGCGTAGAGCTATTGGCTGCTGCTACCAAGACGCAAGGAGACTGTGCTGGGAGGACCCACCAAACCGAGACTCAGTCTCTATCATCCCCATCCATGAAACCGGACGTGATGCTGACCTGGGAGGAGGTGACGTGATACCAAACTGGAGGATCAACCAGCGATCGTGCCGCGGGGAGAAAATCTAAGGACAGGGATAAGGCGCGAACTGCTACCTCCACGGCGCATGACGACCTCGCACGTCCAACACTTTTTATGTGTCCATTTTATATGTACACAAAGTGAGTTGTTTATTTTATTTGATATAAAACTTCAGATTGGTCTGCACAATCGTTCTTTCTTTGTTCCTTTCTCCTGAGAATTTTCTATGAACAACAGATCCTGAGATAAGATCCTGGTTACTATTCTATTTGCCGATTTACTGTGTGTACACTGTAAGTAGACATCTTGAAGACATCCCTACCATTACCAAGATTATATGACAATATTGCACTATATTCTTTTCTTCCTTTATTGGGGTCCCGTCCGAGGTTCACCATCAACTCGCTACCCATAACTGCCTCCAACAACCCCCTCTGAGTCCAACTGGTCCCCCACAGGACGTTTTCTTTTGGGAATTCATTTGAGAAAGTGAACTGAAATTGGTTTTGGGTTTTTTGTGTGTTTTTTACATAGATTTTCATATTTTTTTAAATATACACTATATATATATATATATATAAAAAGAAAAAGTATAAGGTGCGCAAAACTGATTTAAAATAGGGTTGCAATGATGTCTATGAGTGCTGCCACAATGTAATGGGTGTACACCACTCCAAAGAAAATACAAAGTACAAAAAACCACAAAAGGCGCAAATCAGAGACACAGATGCAGGGATATACAACACCTGAAGGATAAATACGTGAACAAGTCCTATATTCGAATTCCACAACGAGATGTACCTATAAATGAAAAAGATACCAATAATTCATTTGAGAAAGTGAACTGGAATTGTTTTTGGGGTTTTTGTGTGTTTTTTACATAGATTTTTAGATTTTTTAAATACACACTATATATATATATTTATATTCCCCATGTGTCTGCAACAGTTTCTCAATGCCAAGTCTCCGTCTCACAGATTTGGATGCATGTATAAGGGAAGGTAAAGGACACACAAATAGTGTAACACTGTTAAATAATAAAAATCTTAATAGACCAAAATAAGTTAAAAAAAACCTCACAATCTGTGAGCTCTTTAAAAGCGATTGAGACTGTTTGAGTATCTCACACTCGTCGTGTATTCCGGCTCACAGCTGGGCTCACAGCACTCACTGTTCTGCGGTTAATGTCCCAGTACACCTCTGATGGTCCTCTGATGTACTATAACTCTGACTTTGTTAACTCAGTCCAATACAGTTCATGTACAGTGGCGGCCGAGCTGAGTCTTCAGCGGCCGCCACCGCGATGTGGGGCAATGTGCGGGCAGACGGTGGCTTGTTTTGGTTTTTCCCTGGCGCGTGCTGCGCGTCACTGTGGCGCCGGTCACACGTGCCAGGGTTCTCCGGCATCCCCGAAGGCTGCAGAGGTAGCAGGGGTAAGAGGAAGCTGCACAAAGCTGCGCGAAGCAGATGAGCAGCCAGGGGGAGCAGCCAGGGGGTCGGAAGGGGAGGGGAACAGCATCCTAATTTTGCACGTGGGGAGGGGAAGATGCGGCTGGCGCGCGGCAAGTTTGGCGCCAGTCGAAAGAAGCCCGGTCAATTACGGGCAGATGTTAGACTCACGCTGGAAGCAGCAGTATCTGGGTCCCGTGAACCCCTCACAACCCTCCAGGTACTCAATGGTTCTAGGTTGGTATCTTAGTACACCTCCGGTGCACCTCCTCACAGTCCTCCAGGTACTCACTGGTTCTTGGTGGGTGTTCTGGTACTGCACCGACACACTTTATTCGAGCAAATACCCAGTATGTACCTGGCAGATACCTGGAATGCGCCGCTCCTCACCTCTGACAAGCCCCGTTGCGTTTGCCTTCCCAGCCTGGGTTCATGCCTGTCTGATGGGCGGCTGATCTGTTAAATGATAATGATTAGGATTTAATAGGCTGCAATGCTTCGCGTGTCTACCAGATGGCATAAATTCATGAATTGTAATGCAGTATATATATATATACTGTGCAGTATTGCAGCCAGCGGGAATAAAATGCTTCAATCCCTGCCTGGAAAATAACCCAATGCACTCGGGCAGAAAACAGTCACAAACCTCAATACACCCGGGTATACCCGAATTCGTGGGACTAGCCGAGCTCGAATAAAGTGTGTCGCCAGTGTACACCTCTGGTGCACCTGCGCGGTTTGATGACGAAACTCCGTCTCGTGCGAACTCCCCGCTCCTACTGGTGACATCACAGATGCCGGTAATACACACAGGATAGAAGTGTGTCTTCTTACTGCTGCAGACTCGCATACACTAACATCAACACGCCCTACGCGTTTCTCCTTTACGGCTTCGTCAGGGGTTGATATCAGCCCTATGTTTTTTTCTCTCTCCTTTTTGTCTCCCTTTGCGCCTAGGTCATTCTCGTGGTATCTACCTTTTACAGCTATTGTGGAGCTGTAGACCTAAACGGCAGCAGGCTGAGATAGGGATACTTAGATTGTAAGGGTTAATAACCTCCGATTTATATGTGGTGTTATTGGATTTATATCTCTGTGGGATTGCGATGTGTTTCTTTCCTTTGTTATATATATATATATATATATATATATATATATATACACATATATATTGTGACAGAAACCAGGGGTTGGTAATAAACTCCATATACAGGGCTCCCAGGATACTGAACAGTTTCTGTCCTGTCTAAGCTGAACAGGGCAGCCTCGTGGTACAGGCACTCCATTCCACAGTTTGTCTGCTGCCTGTTTTCTGTCACCTGTCATGCTGATTAGAGTTCAGGTATATAAGACCTGTTTCCTGTTTCCTCTGGGCCCCGCCCAAGAGCCTGGAAGGCTGCTGAACTGCAGAGGGGTGAGAAAGCCTCTTTCCCAAATCGCTTCATTCATTCTGTTAGTTTGTCTAAAGACTGCAAAGGTACTTATTTTGTTGGTGGAAGTGGACAAGCCACTTCCAACTCTGAGTCAGGGACATCTAAGTTTAAGTTATCGCTCAGACGAGCAGCTTTTTGTTTGGCTTTGTTTTCTGTTTAAACTGTGGCAGTCTCAGTGCCTGGGACTGAATAAACCAGGCATAGCCTGTTTAAAGGAACAGTACGTGACGTCTCATCATTTAACCTACCCTAAAAGACCGTGTTCTAACAGTCCCGGACAGACGGCGGAGCCCCGGAGTAAGCCGTTTGTCACATATGGTGGAGAATGCGGGCAGAACACTAAAAGGTCTGGGGGTTAAAGAACTTTAAAGAAAAAAAAAAAAAAAAAAAAGGTTTTTTTTCTCTCTCTCCAAACAAGATGGAAGACGTGGTGAGTGCGCTGGTACGCAATGTCGCTGTCCAGAGAGACGCGAATGAAGCCCTGCAACAGGCGAATGCAAACCAGCAAGAGACAAACCGCTTGCTGAAAGAGGAGCAACAGCGGTTCGCTCAGGGCTTACAGCAGGAACTCGAGATCCTGAGGGAGACTATCAGTAACCTTCCACTGGCAGCGGCAGCCCCAGTTCCGAAAATGACCAGGGCAAGCCACTACCTTCAGAAGATGGGACCCTCGGATGATGTGGAAGCCTATCTTCTCACGTTTGAACGCACGGCACAGAGAGAGGGATGGCCAGAAGCTGAGTGGGCTGGTCTAATCGCACCCTTCCTAAGCGGCGAACCCCAGAAGGCTTACTTTGATCTAGAGCCAGCCGAAGCTAACGTCTATGCAAAATTGAAGTTCGAGATCCTCGCCCGCCTCGGCGTAACCACGGCTGTTCGCGCCCAAAGGTTTCACGCATGGTCCTTCACGATGGATAAAGCCACCCGAAGCCAGATGTATGACCTCATCCACCTCGCCCGGAAGTGGCTACAACCCGAGATCAACTCAGCAAGCCACATCGTGGAACGGTTGGTCATGGACCAGTTCTTGAGGAAACTTCCCTCTGCCTTACGCCATTGGGTCAGTCGGAGTGACCCCCACAATGCGGATGAGCTTGTGGCCCTCGTAGAAAGGTACAATGCAGCAGGAGAGCACCCGCAACCCACAGTCGTGGAGCAACCCCACTACCCGAGGTTCCAGGACTCTTCCCGAGACGGTAAAAGGGTACCGGGGTTAAGGGGAGCTGAAGAGCGGCGACCACCTTCACGCAGCACCAGCAACAGTGGTTCGCACACTAAGGGCAATAGCCAACATGGGGAGCCGGGAAAAGGCTCTAAGTGGGACACAGACTATGTACCTAAATGTGTAAATTGTCATGAGAGGGGCCACACAGCAAAAATCTGCCCACTAAATGATGAGCCCATGCAATGCAACAGCGTGGAACCTTATTCGCTGTTGTCCCAATGTATGGGCCCTAGCCCAGAGGACCCCTTGAATAACCATCTGTGGGCATTTGTAAAGGTTAATGGTAAGAGGGTTCGGGCACTTCTTGACTCTGGGAGTATGGTCACACTAGTGTCCGAATACCTATTGCCCATTAAGAAGAAACAGGTAAACAGTTCACAAAGAGTGGCAATTTGTTGTATACATGGGGATAATCATGAATATTCCACTGTTGATGTTTTTTTTGAAACAGAATTTGGTTCTTTAGATTTCAAGGTGGGTGTTGTACCCAAACTGGCACATGATGTGTTAATAGGGACCGACTTTCCCCATTTTCTAAAAATGTGGTCCCCAGCTCAGAATAGCGCCCAGAGTTCAATAGCAGACCATAACGAAGTGTTAGAAGAAACAAATCCTTTCCCTTTTTCAGAAATGGAGGTTGACGAGGGCCCAAATAAGAAAGGGGAAAAGGAGGAGTGCTGTGAAATTCCCTTCCCCATCACTACTTTGGTAGGGAATACCCCAAATCAAGATGTTGATCAGGCACTTACCACCCCAGTACAGGATAAGACCCTCGCTGACCTAGAGGTCAGTCCTGGGAGTTTTAAGAAGGCCCAGTGGGAGGACCCCACATTAGCGGTAGCAAGGGGAAATATACGGGACCAGAATAGTACTCATGGCCAACCAGATAGGTCACTTGCTTACCCCTACTTCGAGGTAGAGAACGACCTAGTATATCGGGTTGATAAAAGAAAATCAGTTACAACTAAACAATTGTTGGTACCACGGACATTCCGTAACGTAGTATTACACCTCGCACATAGTCATCCATTGGGGGGACACCTAGGGGTGGAAAAGACAAAAGAAAAGGTTCTCCGAAGCTTTTATTGGCCTGGGGTTCTGGCAGAAATTACAAACTATTGTTCCTCATGCCCAGAATGTCAGATCACCGCCCCGTTCAAAGCATACCGCAGCCCATTGGTACCCCTTCCCATAATAGAGGTACCATTTGACCGGATTGCTATGGATCTAGTAGGACCCCTAATAAAGTCTGCTAGGGGACATCAGCATATATTGGTAATATTAGATTATGCTACCCGATATCCGGAGGCAGTTCCCCTACGTAGCACCTCTGCTAAAAACATAGCAAAAGAGTTAGTACTTCTGTTTTCCCGGGTCGGAATTCCTAAAGAGATCTTATCTGACCAGGGAACACCATTTATGTCCCAAGTAACAAAAGAGCTATGTAAACTCCTAAAAATCAAGCATCTCAGAACCTCAGTCTATCATCCACAAACAGATGGTTTAGTGGAAAGGTTCAATAAAACCTTAAAGAGCATGTTACGCCGGGCGGTCGATAAGGATGGGAAAAACTGGGACTGTTTGTTACCATACCTGTTATTTGCCATTAGGGAAGTTCCCCAGTCATCCACAGGCTTCTCCCCGTTTGAACTATTGTATGGCCGACATCCAAGGGGCTTACTGGATATAGCCAAAGAAACTTGGGAACACGAGGTTACCCCTTACAGAAGTGTAATAGAGCATGTTGCCCAGATGCAGGACCGCATTGCTGCAGTCCTACCCATAGTGAGGGAACACATGGAGAAAGCTCAAGAAGCACAAAGGAATACGTATAATAAGGGTGCTAGGGTCAGAATTTTTTTTCCAGGTGATAGGGTACTAGTTCTGGTTCCCACCGTGGAGAGTAAATTCCTTGCTAAATGGCATGGGCCATATGAGGTCTTGGAAAGAGTGGGAGAAGTAAATTATAGGGTAAGGCAGCCAGGTAGGAGGAAACCTGAGCAAATTTACCATATAAACCTACTCAAGCCCTGGAAAGATAGAGAGGTCTTGTTAACCCTAGTACCCCCAGGTCCGTCAGAGAATCAAGAAACTGACCCAGAGGTTAGCATAGCTGAAACACTGTCCGTGCATCAGAAACGAGAGGTCCAGAGTTTAGTGAGAAGGAACAAAGAAATCTTCTCTACACAGCCAGGTAAAACTAACGTAATTAAACATGACATAGTCTCTGAACCGGGGGTCCGAGTTAACCTTAAACCGTACCGAATCCCAGAGGCCAAGAGAGAGGCTATAAGTTTAGAGGTTAAAAAAATGCTAAAACTAGGCGTAATTGAGGAATCCCAAAGTGGGTGGAACAGCCCTATAGTTTTAGTCCCAAAGCCAGACGGTACAACAAGGTTTTGTAATGACTACCGGAAACTAAACGCGGTGTCAAAATTTGATACTTATCCTATGCCCAGGGTGGATGAACTTGTAGAGAGACTGGGCAAAGCCCGATATCTCACAACCCTAGACCTAACAAAAGGGTACTGGCAGGTTCCCCTCACAGAAAGGGCAAAAGAAAAAACAGCCTTCTCAACCCCAGACGGCCTCTTTCAATATAAGGTGCTGCCTTTTGGCTTACATGGAGCTCCCGCCACATTCCAAAGAATGATGGATAAAATTTTAAAACCACATGTTCGGTACGCTGCCGCCTACCTGGATGATGTGGTAATCCATAGTGAAGATTGGCAATCCCACCTTCCAAAGGTCCAAGCTGTGCTCGACGCAGTTCGGTCTGCTGGACTAACTGCTAACCCCGCTAAATGCACTATTGGTCTGGAGGAGGCCAAGTATCTGGGGTATTCTATTGGTAGAGGGTTACTCAAACCACAAACACTCAAAGTAGAGGCGATACAAAATTGGCCAAGGCCAGTCACAAAAAAACAAGTAAGGACCTTTTTGGGGTTAATAGGCTACTATAGGAGGTTTATTCCCAATTTTGCAACTAAGGCAACCCCACTAACCGACCTCACAAAAGCAAGAGGACCGCTAATGGTAAAGTGGTCCCCCGAAGCCGAACAGGCCTTTAGAAGCCTGAAAGAAGCTCTCTGTGCCCAACCAGTGTTGGTCACACCTGACTTCTCCAAAGAGTTCGTAGTCCAAACCGACGCATCTGAGGTAGGGCTGGGGGCGGTACTCTCCCAGGAGTCTCAAGGGGAGGAGCACCCCATCCTTTATTTAAGTAGGAAACTAAATCCCCAGGAGAAAAATTACTCCATAGTCGAGAAAGAGTGTCTCGCAATAAAGTGGGCTGTAGAGACACTCAAGTATTATCTGTTGGGGAGAAAGTTCCGATTGGTCACAGATCATGCACCCCTTACCTGGATGTGTCAAAATAGGGAGAAGAACGCTAGGGTGACCAGGTGGTTCCTAAGCCTACAGCCCTTTAAATTTTCTGTGGAACACAGGTCGGGGCACAAACATGGCAATGCTGACGGGTTGTCAAGGATGCACTCCCTAATATCCATGGTCGCTCACCCCTCGAGGTCTGAGCTGGGGGGGAGGATATGTGACAGAAACCAGGGGTTGGTAATAAACTCCATATACAGGGCTCCCAGGATACTGAACAGTTTCTGTCCTGTCTAAGCTGAACAGGGCAGCCTCGTGGTACAGGCACTCCATTCCACAGTTTGTCTGCTGCCTGTTTTCTGTCACCTGTCATGCTGATTAGAGTTCAGGTATATAAGACCTGTTTCCTGTTTCCTCTGGGCCCCGCCCAAGAGCCTGGAAGGCTGCTGAACTGCAGAGGGGTGAGAAAGCCTCTTTCCCAAATCGCTTCATTCATTCTGTTAGTTTGTCTAAAGACTGCAAAGGTACTTATTTTGTTGGTGGAAGTGGACAAGCCACTTCCAACTCTGAGTCAGGGACATCTAAGTTTAAGTTATCGCTCAGACGAGCAGCTTTTTGTTTGGCTTTGTTTTCTGTTTAAACTGTGGCAGTCTCAGTGCCTGGGACTGAATAAACCAGGCATAGCCTGTTTAAAGGAACAGTACGTGACGTCTCATCATTTAACCTACCCTAAAAGACCGTGTTCTAACAGTCCCGGACAGACGGCGGAGCCCCGGAGTAAGCCGTTTGTCACAATATATATACACACACACACATAGGTGTGTGTGTGTTTTCTTTCTTGAAGTGATTTCAAGGAGCAGTGTGTAGTTAAAGATTTTGTTCTTCTAAAGTCATTATGACTTGATGTTAGTAATGTGACGAATATTAATGTGAGCCAGTTTCTCACTGCTTTAGATGAAAGACACGCCAGACAAGATAAATTAGAACTAGTTTTTTTTTATCTGCAGCAGAGATAAAACTGGGAATTGGATTTAACTCAATTGCTGTTACATTTGGGAAGGTTGATAAAAAAAGAAATCTGATTATGTTGGGACAAAGTCAGTCATTTATTTATTTATAAAATATTTTACCAGGAAGTAATACATTGAGAGTTACCTCTCGTTTTCAAGTATGTCCTGGGCACAGAGTTATGATGACAAATAAATTGTTACATTAAATGAGCAAGGTTTTACATTATATACAAGACATTACATGCACAGTAAGAGATAATATATGTTATAGGCGTATGTAACAGTCATGAGGAATATGTTAAATGTTCAAGAATTCGAAGAGGTTTGAGATTCTTAAAAGCCCCTACACATGGTATTAATAATCTTAAATCTATAAGTGAATGGAACAAATATTGGATTCCTATTCCTTACTTAGAGCTTATTAAGCTTTTCATTTACGGGAGAAAACAAGAATTGAAATGAATAGATACAGAAATTATTCCGTTTAAAATAATGTTTTGTCTCTACCTGAGTTAAATGAATTATCAGAAAGCACAAAATGGATTATGTTTTAAACAAACAAAGAGATTAATAGTAATTTTGACGAAAAAAAAGTATAAAATATGAATTATTCAAACAGACAACAGAGGTTTAGATATGAAGATCACAGAGATCGGTATTGTAGGATTAATAATTATGGTATAAATAGAGGATACCATACAAAAGAAATGGTCCAAGAGAAAATGTAACTACAGATGTACCCAGACGTACTGTTCTTGTGGCTGCAGACTAACAGGCTGAAATCCTCGGGTTTACCTGCAGTTTGTCCACGGCCCACGCAAACAGTATGTTTTGTAGCATGGGAGGATTTAAGTAGCATTAATCGTCCAGACAGTCGGTAATAACTGCGCAGAGGAGGTCCAGAGAGAGAAACTCCGTGTCTCCCCAGAGAAGTTTTCACAGACTCTGGGTCTCTTGTCCCTTGATGACATCAATGTTTGGTAATGTTACAGCTGCTCTATTGCACCTGAAACTCAACAATCCTTTCATCCCCTGTGCCAAATGTCTACTTACCCGGCCTATAGATTGAAAGCTCTTTGACGCAGGGTCTCTTCCAACACATTGCAAACCTATCCTACCTCTTCTAACACAATTTTAATTATGTCTGTAAATGTTACTTATGCCCATAATCAGTGGGGGTTTTGGGGGGAAAAAAGAGGTGCCGGTTCTCAGGGCCCCAACAACTTTCCCAGGACCCAGGACTAGTTTTGACTGGGGCCCCCTTCACCACGTCGGCAGCCTTGCAAGACACTCTCTCTCTCTCTATCTCACACCCCCATCTCCACCCCCTCTTAACACCTCCCCCACCTCTCCCTCTCAACACCCACATACCTCTCTCCATCCCCCCAACTCCCTCCCATACCCATACTTCTCTCTCACCCCCACCTTTGTATCGCACCCCCCAACACTTTCTCACCCTTTCCACCTCTCTCTCACCCCCTCCACCTCTCTCTCACTCTCCACCCCACCTGTCTCTCACCCCCACTTCTATCTCTCACCCCCTTAATCTCTCTCTCACCCCCCACCTCTCTCTCTCCCACCCCCACTTTCTCTCTCTCACCCCACCTCTCTTTCTCTCTCACCCCCACTTCTCTCTCACCCTCCTCACCTCCTTCTTCCCCACCTGTCTCTCACCCCCTCACCTCTTTCTTCCCCACCTGTCTCTCACCCCACCTCTCTCTCTCACCCCCACTTCTCTCTCAGCCCCCAATACCTATCACCCCTCCCACCTCTCTTTCTGACCCACCCCTCTCCCTCTCACCCCCACCTCTCTCTCTCACCCCTACCTCTCTCACCCTCACCCCACTTCTCTCTCACCCCCACCTCTCTCTCTCACCCCCACCCCTCTCACCCTAACCCCAACTCTCTCTCACCTCCACCTCCCTTTCTCTCACCCCCACCTCTCTCTCTCTAACCCCCACCTTCTCTCCCTCTCCCACCTCTCTCTCTAACCCCCACCTTCTCTCTCTCCCCCACCTCTCTCTCTCACCGCCACCTCTCTCTCACCCCCCAAATCTCACCCCCACCTCTCACCCCACCTCTCATCCCCCCACATCTCTCTCATCCACCCCACCTCTCTCTCATCCCCCCCCACTTCTCTATTTCACCTCCCCCATCTATTTCTCACCACCCACTTCTCTCTCTCACTCCCATCTCTCACCCATACCGCCACCTCTTCCCCTCCAAACTCAATACCTCCTCTGCAAAACACACTAAGCCCCTCCCAATACTTATAATCCCCTTTCCCCAATACACATAACCCCCCCAATACATGACACCCCCCAATATACATCACCCTCAATAAACATAACCCACAATACACATAATACACTCAATACACAATAACCCACAATACACAATACCTCCCACCATACACATACCCCCCAATACACATTATAGCATAATAACACACACCCTGGGGGGCGTGGGGTGGCGGGGAATAGGGCTGCTTTAGTCTGTGGATTGGCTGTCTGGAGTAACGACCCCAGCCCCACAGCAAGCATAGAGAAGCAAGCAGTGACAGCAGCTGTAGCATCTGTCGAATGCAGACCTTGGGGTATAAAAAGTGCTCTTATGGCGTACCGTGCTGTACCATCACAAGAAAAGCACTGCCATTAATCATATCTCTGACTGTCTATGAAATATCTGTAAACTGAAGGTGTATAACCTTTATTCATCTAATGCAACCATGTTTTATTATAACTCTGGCTTTTCCTGTCTGTCACTTTTGAAACAAAATAATTGTATTTAGTTGTAGTTGTTCTCAAACTGACTGTAAAGTATTACGATGTCCCCTTAAGTGGTGGCCTGTATTTGCTTAAAAAATAAACGATGATAATGCCTGGATATGGGCCTCTACATCATGAGGAGAAAAACTAGAGAACCATATTCGGGCATCTATGTCATCTAGGACAGGAAATTAAAAATACTTTTCCTATACAGGTTTGATGCAGGGGTTCTCCAGAGCTGAACCCCATTAATTTCAGCTCTGGGGATCCCCTGCTTCTCAAGATATAGACCCCATAGGGGCTGCTGGTGGCCGCTCCAGCTGGGGTTTAAAGCTCCCGCATCACTTGGACCAATAGGAAGCTAGCACAGCTGGAACGGCTACCCACACCCCTTACATCTTGTATCTTTGGAAGCAGGGGTTCCCCCGTAGCTGACATTTATGGGGTTCAGCTCTGGAGATCCCCCGCTTAAAACCTGGATATAAAAATAAAGGAAACCCACCCTGCTAACACCAACAAGAGTCCACCCTCAATTGGGGCATAGATACCCATATTGGCAATCAATGAACACCCTCAGTAAATAAAAGTAGTACTTACCCTTCCAGGATGAAGGCAGTCCTCCTCCTTTTCCTCAGTGACACAAAGACCCAATAAAAGTCTGATGCCTACCCATTAAAATACCACCTACTGTACAGTAACCCCTTAATTACCTTAGGTAGTAACCGCTATAGTAATGAAGTGGTTAACCCCCTCCTTTAACCCCAGTGAGGCCTAACCACTCACTCTGGGGCATGTAAACCCTTCATCCATCCCCTCTACCCCCAACAAAAGTCACCCCCCCTATACACAGTAATGGGCAATAGCCCTATTAGCCACATCTGGCTTATTGCCCGTTTGTCCATTGAGAAAAAATAAAAGAAACAAGCGCACGACTCATAGTGTAGTATAAAAAGTATATATATTGTGAATAAAAAAGGTGAGTATTGCACATACAAGAAATCTGTTCTTTTAAGTATGGGGAAGTGATTCATCTTGCAGTGCTCTTTCTTGGAAGACATTAGCCTCTGCAGCACCCCTCTCCCCCTGTCTCTGAGTCAGCCCAAGAAACCTTTCCACACCCCACGGACTTTTATTGGCCTTCTTGTAAGATATAAGAACCTTTTACCTTCCCTCACCTTTTATTTTGGTGAAATACCTTTGTTGTGTACTTTACCCTTCAATATTAAATTCCTTGTTTAATATCTCTACTGTCATGACTGAGTGTAAGCTCACGTGGGTTTTAGTAACTTGGAATATACTGTACTGGATGTGGTGTCATTTGCTTAGGATGCGTCCTGGGAATTCTGTGAAACTGGCATTTGGCTTGAACCTCATTTTATCCAGTAATGCTTAGGAACAATATAGATAGACGCTGACCCTTGAAATGGGAGTGAGTGGGAGTGTTCCCTGTGCAGAAGCAGTACCCTTGGGGGGATTCCCTCAAAACTTTGTTAGTGGCAACACTACCTCCTAGTGAGTTAGGCTAGGATTGTTACTGCGTGTGCACTGGGATTGTTTAACTTTACTGTGTTATTTATGTGAGACCTGGGACCCTCTGAGTTAGTGGAGGTTCCATTGTCCTCAGAGACCAACGGGATATAGAGTAAGTTTGTGGCTCCCAGGGAAGGCCTGTGGTCACCGGGATTGAGTGGGAGGCAGTCAGCTATTGGTTCTGGTTGGTGATGCCACCATTTAGGTTTAGTCGGTGTAAGTTTTTTGGACACCTTTTCCTTGAGAGAGCGCCATTTAGGCATCAAACGCGTAGGATGTGTTTTATGGAGATTGCCATCTCCTGTTTATCTGAATAAAGCTTATTCTACTTGACCTACCTGAGTACTGTCCGATTTGATTCTGCTGTCCAGTTGCTGCTCCGGTTGTTCTCCCTTTCTTCTGTTCTTTTTTTAAATGCACCTTGGAGAAGTTCATTCATTTCCTTGTTTGATGTACTGTACCAAAAAGGAGATTTACTCTATGCTATTAATATCATACATTCATTGTTACTGTGGAATTCTGCTGTGAATGTTGTCAATATTATATTGACATTTAGCACTATTATTTATAAGGATTTTTGATAAATTGAGCAAACTGCAAACATATTAACCATTCCGGAATTGCTTACATGAAAGAGTTAATCTAGTTGCTGGCAGGAGGACTGAAGACCAATCTTACAGATAATCTTTGGTGATTTCCTTTAAAATCTCTAATCTTTGAACTGTGCAATTGCTCAAACTCTAATCAAACAGTTCAATGCATAATTCATCGGCCCTCATCTGCGGCTTTTACAGTTCCACGGTATCTGGATGGAAGTTGTTGGAAAAAAATAGATTTCTCTTGAATACACCAGCCAGCATTGCAACATGACTTATTGATTTGTGTTTTTATCTGTGCAACTATATTGGTTCTGGGGAATTATAGATTGGTTTAAAAAAAAAAAATTTTTTAATAATTATTTGGGGGAGGTTTTCTAATTTTTTGCACTAATCGAACATTTGTAGCATTAGCAAAATTTGCCAACATTCTTATAAATTAGCCAATATTCCCAATTTTTGGAATAGACATCTGAACCTTTAGTGAGATTGTGGATTTTTGACAATTTTAGTGAACAATTTTACCAAATGTTGTAAATCGTCCAAATTAATCAAAATGTGTGAATATTCTTATCTGTACCTCTTACTGCTCAAACCCACAATATTATACTATATTGTGGGTTGATTCTTAATCCTGAAGTGCTGTAAATAAAAATACCACTTGTGGGTACATTTGCATGTCTCAGACAGCTCCGCAACACTGTCTTTTCCCATTATCGCTTAGCAAACAGTGCTTCCACTTCAGCCAGGGATTCAGATAATGACACGCAAATGAGCACAATGTGTCACACTTTACTTCTCATCCATTTTAACATGGACCCTATGAGCTTATGCCTGCCGCATTACATAGCTTTTCCGGAGACTGCATCTGTAATAATACGATAAATAATAGAATTAACACATAATGGGAATAAGTGCTTCAGACATAAATGTAACATTTAGGAAAAGGAGTCCCTGCCCTGAAGAGCTTACCATCTAATTGGTAAGTAGGAGGAACTTACAGAGACAGTAGGAAGGTGTTCTGGTAAGTGCGTCTGCAAGAGGCCAAGGTTGATGTATTAAGTACATAGTATCAGCCACGGAGCTACCATACGCTTCGTAAAGGAGATGGGTTTTAAGACAGGTCTTAAAGGTGGATAGAGAGGGTGCTAGTCGGATATTGAGGGGAAGGGCATTCCAGGAGATGTGGGACAGTGAGTCAGAAACGTTTAAGGCGGGAGAGGGCTTTAGATACAAAAGGGGTAGAGAGAAGACATCCTTGAGCAGAACACAAGAGCCGGGATGGTGTATAGCAAGAAATTAGGGCTGAGATGTAAGGAGGAAAAAAAACAAAAAAAAAAACGAATGGCGCACAGCCAGGGAGCCAGGTGTGGAGTAAAAACGCTGTTCTTTATTGGTGCATGAAAAGAGCCTTAAAAGTGAGGAGAAGAATTGAGTGTGAGATACACTTGAGTGTTGAGATTGAGTGTGAGATAGGAAGCCAGAAAAGGGATTTCAGCAGGAGAGATGCTGTGACAGATTTAGGAGAGAGTAAAGTGATTCTGACAGCAGCGTTTAGGATAGATTGTAGAGGAGACAGGTGGGAGGCAGGAAGGCCGGACACTAGGAAGTTACAGTAGTCAATACAAAAACACATACAGTATATAAAAAAGACCTTGTTAAAAAGTCCCTGTATCCTGCTGAAAAAATGTATCGAAAAACAGGCACGAAGAACAGATTCCAATAGAGTGACAATGGGGTTAATGATTGAATTGTTGATATAGACAACAAGGGTCTATGCCTTGAATTTTTAACCCATTCATAGAGCAATGTCAGCAATATTTAAAATGTCTTCCTACTAAAGTTAACATATTGCCTGATTTAATATCACTAATGTATTGCATACTTCTTTTTCTCAAAGGTTGCGTTGTCATGCCTACATAGTTTTTCCTACAGTACATGGAGATGTCAATAGATAAATAACTCTATTCATCTAACAATTAATGTAGTACTTAATTTTGTGCTTTTTACCATTATTAAAAAAGATGTCTCCTGTCTTAACATATTGACAGATACAGTACTACACCCCCCACACACCCAAATCCCCCATACATTCCTTTACATTGGTCTTCATTACCCTCTCGTTGAAAGAAGCTATTCACCAACATATCCCTTCAGTTATTGTTTCTGCGATATATTACACTAGGTTTGGGATCTAGAAATGGTTTCAATACCCATCCAGAACAGAAGTTCCCAATATTTAGAGAAACACCATATATTGCCTTATGTTTATTAATAAATATGCACACTGTTCTAATAGTAGTTATCTCATTTTTCTTGTTTTGTATTAATAAATCTGTTCTGTTGCTTTAAAATTTGCTCATTAGGTGGGTGCAAATAAATTTCCCACCTTTCAATATATATCAAATAGTCCACGGTCCTGTTCTTTTCTCAATTTATTCAGAGACAATAGAAAACATCTTTCACAGCATCATTTCAGTTGGTTACATCATTCAGGCACATAGAATTTAGTTATACAGTGAAGAATCTTTAGCTTAGTTGTTCTTAGCTTGGGTGTTAAAGTATTCTGAATTCTATAATTCCAGATACACTCTTTATAGATTTCAACAATACATGTGTATCTCACTCTCAGCCCAAATATTCTTAGTCAATCATCAACCTTAGAACACTGTTTCTTTCAAAGCAATATTTACCCTGATTCAGAAACCCCTCTTTGTTCTGTCACTAAGTAAATATGGTTAATCCTATGTTCCTTATCTTTTAAGACCCATCTCTATTGTCTTTTACTACTAACTATCTATTTAACTAACCTTTGATTCCAAACTCTTGATCATATACTATTCAACTCAGCAGGCATTAAACATACCAAGTTTCTTAAATCACATAAAGCATGTCTACATTTGCCTGTCTTCAGACTGATTTAACTTCTTATCTTTGCAGAGGCAGCTTATAATTTCCAATATACTTTCTAACGTAATACTAAATTACTTATTTTAACTACTTTAGTTACATGCTGAATATATATGTAACGGGTCTTCCCCCCCCCAATCGCAGATACAGTGTGGGGGTGCAGGGAACATACAGTGTTACTCGGTGTTTGGTGCGTTACCTGTTGGCTCACAGGAGGGCTGAGCTTCCGCCACCGGAAACCTGGGGCATTTATAATACTATGGACAACCACTTACTCGATACAGCGCCTCCACCTGCGATGGCTCCCACCATAGGGGGAGTGGTTCCTCGCAGGACACATACAAACAATCAATACTCACACACAGTGATATATATTAACTAGTGACTTTACTGAACATGCAAGACAACAGGTCATGGCAATACCATAATAACCTGTGTCCCTCCCTAGAGGAGACACACTGCGTCGCGCAGGACGCTTCCCCAACACCAGGTGATCCCACCCAGTGTCCCGAGAATCCCCACCCAATGTCCCGCACTCTAGGAGAGAACGTGGGTGACTGCGTAGTCACTATTTATACTAAGGGCCCGTTGGTGCACTTGTGTATTAGATAGTACCTGCCGAGCACTCCCGTGCTCGGATCTCCAACTGGCTTCACAAAGGATCCGTCGTGTGATGGTTCCATCTGATCCTACACCGGACTCCTTGCACGCGGACCGCCAGGGACGATCCCAATCTGTAAACAGTCTCTGAGGACCCAAATTGGATCCGAACCTCTTAGCAGGAACCGCAGCGTCCGCTGTGTCCCTATCTTATCTACCCTACTGTGACAGGATCCCTAACATAGGGCCTGTCCCTACAGCACTACGTGACACGCGCTATACTATAGGCCGTCCCTACAGCACAGCAACCTGTAATGGCAGCAGCTACGCACTGCAACGTTCGGGGTGCGTACAGCAAACTTGCTGCACGCTAACACTATGCCTTCTTGTCAGGCCTCACAGCACTGCCAGCCGTGACCCTGACAAGACAGCACTCACACGCACTAAGGGCAGCGTCCCTATCTTGGGCCGTCCCTCAACACTTACCCACTAACCTGGTGGGGAGTTGGGGCCTTACTTGGGATGTGGGGGACCTTACTCGATGCAGGAGCTGCACTTGATCTCTGCACCCTTCCTTCCCTCACAGATCCCCAGCTCCAACTGCTGTTCTCAGCGCGCGAAATGTATCTTATTGCTCCCTCTAGAAATCCTTGGCCCTCATTGGCCACACGGAGGCACCTGATGTGCTTGCCCCTAAGCCTCATGGGAGTTGTAGTCCCGTGGAGGCTGCAAATACATTGGGGCCGCGTGCGCGCCTTCCCTGCGCCTGCGCGAACCCCTAATGGCCGCCGCAACCTCTCCTGCACTTTCCCTACACTCGCGCGACTCTCTAAGGGCTCTGCGGTACTTTCTGCGCATGCGCAATCACTGCGCATGCGCAAGTAGCGGCAATGGCGGCCCCCGCTAACCGGGTGCACCACCGGGACTCTCAGTGCTCCCTGCACTGGCCCCCACCCTCGCGTTGTGCCGCCGGAGCTCCAGGGATGCCGAGCGCTCCCTGCACTGGCCCCCACCTTTGTGAACAGCCTGCGGATCCGTCGCTGCCTCCGACGGCACCCGCGACCGCGCTGACACAAAGGAGGGGGGGGGTCTCTGGTGGTCTAGGGGCACCAATGCTATATATATATATAATATAATTAATATTTAGGCTTGAAATCATGTTCATTGCTCACTTTAGCTCTTGTGTAAGCTTTTCTCATGGATTTCGGTGCATAGCCTCTCAAGATTTCTTGATTGCGATTTCTTTGCTTCTATCTCAAGGTTGGTATCCTGATTGCAGATTCTTTTTACAATTTTCAAATATTATCCAACTGGTATGCCCTCAATGAGATGTTTAGGGTAGGCACTGTTTGCTTGCCGCAGATAATTTGTTCCTGTGGTCTTTCTATAAATACTCAGTTTGCGGAGTCCATCCTCCTCTAGTGAAACATTTTTGTCCACAAAGTTAATACTTTACTAATTTCTACTTTCAATTGGAGATTAAGTTAGAATTAAAATTCTTTACAAAATATATACATTTTCTCCTTCCATATTAGGAAGATATTATCTATAAACATAAGCAATGTTAAAACATAGTCCCTACTAGCCAGGAGACTCAGAATTGAGCACAACCAAAAATCAAATTGTAACTATAAGACAAAGATCAGGCCTAAATACACAAAAAAAAAGCACAAAACTAAGGAGTGCAAAGAGCCCCAAATACTAGCAGACTAGCAGTCTGAAAATGAAACAGTAACGTTCTCCGTCCTGCTCCAGCAGGGTAACAAGACCTCCTCTAGCTGAGAGCTACAGTAGCAAATAAAAAAAGAAAGAAAGAGAGTAAAACAAGGGTGTGTTCCAAAAGGGTGTGGATGTCCCTTTGTTACTATCCAAGGCTCACTTTACACTGACATTTTGTAAGTGCAATCTGTGACTGCCGACATGTACTTGGGAGAAATTTCATGGATGAAAAGGGGGACTTGGCATAAAAAGTTTGCTCACCTCTGGCCTAGTAGATGGGACTGTTACCAATGTTATTCTTATGCATGCAGTAAAACTGTAACTCTTACCCATGTGTGGATTATTGCAAGCGGTCCTGTAATGGGGTTATCCCACATAGTAGGATCCCGTCAGGTGGAGGCGCTGCCACCCGATGGATCAGACACACCCCAGGCTCCCAGCAGCCGATGCCCGGGCCTCCTGTGAGCCACAGGAAAAGCACCACACACACCGTAGCCGCCATATCTCCCAGGGGGTGGGGGAAAGTGCGCAACAAGTATATATTCAGTATTGCTGTATAATGCAAGTATAATAAGGGCTGGTGAGCTTGAACATAAACGGGCCAAATGTCATCATAATGAAAATTGTGTTTTTGCTGCAATATTCCATTTTCCTTTCTCACTTGTATCATAGAAGCTTCTTATTAAGTTGCAGTTTCCTTACCTGGGGGGTTTATGCTATCGCAAACTTGCTAGATTTTTTACATTTACATTTGCATAATAATGCAGTTTATGGCTTGGGTAATTCCTCTTATTGACACTCAACCATTTACAAACCAGTGCACACAGGGAAAAATTGTAGAAAAGCAACTGGATACATTAATGCAGAAACCTGTGAGATGAAAATGCTTTTATTTCATATAGTTTTGCTCCAGAGTCGCCCTAATAGACACATGGAAATGTTGGTATACATCTCAAGTTATCAATGATGAGTCACTGTCTCAAAAGACTGACCCCAGGGAAAATATTTATTAAAGACTACTATCAGTTACCATGGCATGCACCACTTACAGTAAGACATAATGTCATAATACATGCAAATCATCTCTGCATTTTGCAAACAGACTGTGATCAGTCTCTATGGTGCTTGGCTGGTTTAATATGTAAATGTGCTATTGTAACTGCATATATCTTCGCAATTTACATGTTATTTTTCGTAAGTTAATGTGGCTTAATTTAACTCCAGGTACGTTTTTCTCACAGCTTGTGTTCCTGCATTTTGATCTTTAATTAGCTTGTGCTGCCCAGCCATTAAAGTCGCTGCCCTGAAGGTCAGATTGATATGCAACTCCAATTTGTTAACATAAGTGAAATTAATCCGCTGACATGTATGTGAAACCTGTAAGGCATGTACATTGTACGCTTCATTTCCCTTTACTCCTGTGCACTCTCTTTTTCATGTTTAGACATAGTGTACCAAGTGAGATATGTTTCACAGGTACATATTTCAGGTGTGTTTTTTAATAATCTGGGCCAGTCAAACTCCAAATATTTTTGGTTACACTTTAAAAGTACTGGTTCCGCTTTCTTTAACTCCTAGTTTCCAGACCTTTTTTTTCATTTCCAAATACTGAATTCTTAACAAACACCAAAAACATGCAGGTACGGGGGTGCACAGCTGCTGGAAACAAATGCGGGCAGAAGAGCTGAGATGGTGTATAAAAATGGTTTATTAGCACATGGATACAAACGGAGAAACCAGTACCTCTCTCTTATGCGTTTCGCGCTAGGTTGCGCTTTATCAAAGAGACACAGGACATGTTCCACTCGAGGTACATTTCTTTACAAACACATTTACATGGATAAAACACTGGTCTTTCGAATCAAAAGATAATAATGATGTTCTATTAATTTGCTGATTCATGAAAAAATTATTTTGTGATTATTGCAATTATATATTTATTGTGTATTTATTTACATTCATTTTAATTTGGATTGTATGCTTCATTGTGCTATTCAGTAGAGGTAATTCAATTTATAGAAATATTGATTTAAAGACGATCCTTGCTGAGCCAACAAAAAAAGGGACACGTGGGATTTGTTCTGGGGTCCCTACTCTTTTCAGTCTTCATCAATTATCTACCTACAGCTTGTGAGGGAGTTTCAATGCACATGTATGCGGGTGACACAATTCTATATGCACACAGCCCTCGTCTCTCTGACCTCGGACACGTACTTCAATCTGATTTTACGAAGCTTAAAAATAGGAGTTCCCAAAATAAACTGTTTTTAAACACTGAAAAGTCTGTAACGAGGGTATTTGAGACCAATGCTAAATTTTTAAAGCTCGCAATGACGAAGCTTCAGATCAGAGCCAACTCTAACAGCATCCTAGCTCCTGGATAGGGGTCCGTCTCCAAGTTACACCAAGCTGTGCTGGCAGCAAATGGAGTATGAGAAAGTCCCAGGGAAGGCAGTTGGCGGCAGGTATCCCTACGCATTTCGTGATTGGAATCACTTCATCAGGGGTATGATGGATTCATGTGTTGATATCATGTTATACTTGTATTTAATTCAAGGGTAGATTGACATGAATTTGCTTAATTAAATAGTTGTTTTATACCACATGTAGCAGAACATATTTAATTAACTCTCTTGTTGCCAAAAAAAAAAAACATTTTGGAAGAATATCCTGTTTGTTAAAAAAAAAAAGTGTGAATCACTTATACATATGTATATAAGATATATGTTAAACCTTAGTTCACATTTTGGATAAAAATCATTCAGATCCGAGGTTTGCAGCTAGTCTTTAGTGTTAAAACATTTAGACATTTCTGCCCAGGTTTCCAATTGTGTTTTTGTACCAAAAAATTATTTATACATAAAACAAAATATTATGTTATGTATGAATAATGTTATGATACATTCAGCATGATACCTATAATTCTGTATTTGCATTTATATGTGGTCGCTGAAATCAAAGCTGCATAGGTTATTGCACTTTATATAGACATTCCTCTTTTTTTAAAATGGGTTCTTTCTCACGTTGACATTTTCCATCCTGAGAATTTTTGTGATGTCTTCGTATAGTTAGTCTTTCTGCTCTTGAACTGTGACAATTATTATCTACCTCCATTAGATAGGAAACTCTTATGTATTTGGATTCAGCTGTAATAGCCTATTAACCTATTGTTTTAAATCCATACAAAAATATATAATATATTTATTTCTTCTAAATTGTTTAAACAACTAAAATGTGACGTGTCAAAATTGTATATAGCAAAAAAATTCTAATTGACATCAATCTGAGGAGAAGTTTGTGTGAAAGCGTGAAGAAAAAAAATACAAATTAGGGCTCAATGTAACAGAATAACAAGTGAGTTTATTAGCATACAGGTGCACACTTGGTTGGAGACAGCTAGGCAAAAGCTGTCTGCCAGATATACGGTATACAGCATATTTGTACCCTAATACTAAAGCTCACGCCCCCTTTATGAGGTGACTTGTACGTCATAGAAAATAATTAAAATTTATATGAAAAACAAATGAGAACGGAAAAAAAACATGCTAAAATCCTTATACAAGCTCAGTAACCTTTCCCCCATACAAGCATCTGGGTGTTTGTGCACTAAAGCTCACACCTCCCTTATGAGGTGACTTGTACGTCATAGAAAATAACTAAAATTTATATGAAAAACAAATGAATATGAAAAAAAAACAGCTAAAATCCTTATACAAGCTCAATAACCTTTCCCATAAATACGCATCTGGGTGTTTGTGTATTCTGTAAGGGGGTGAATTGTGAGAAATAATTTCTATCTCTGATTCCACCAGACACTTGAATGGGAGAAGTCGATTCTAACTCTGATCCCACTTCTCAAGGCTGTACGCTCCCTCACTTCCTTTGCAGCTGGGCTGGCCAGGGCTGGTATCAGTAAACATTGCTGAGAGCGAAAACATCTTTCAAACCCGAGCTGTGTTTTCATGCAGACAAACATCAAAATGGATGATACAGACAGGGACAAGAACAGACAAACAAAATGGCTTACAAGAATAGACAAACAAAATGGCTGCCAACAAAATAGCTGCTTAAATCCTAGTGCTGTTTACTTGAAAACCACCCCTATGCCACTCTTTCAGTTCCCCCTTTTTATCCTTAAAAACATTCCTTTTGAGAAGTACTGGTATGATGTTAGTCAAGAGACATATAGGGAGACATAAGTTTGCATTTTGGGGTCCTCCATCATCTGCTAGTGCTCATTGGTATACATTCGAGGAAGAGGGCATGAATGAATGCCTTCCAGAGTTAGATCGCCACTGGTATCTTATTTCTTCAGGGGACTGCTGTTAGCATCTACAAAAAGGGCCATCAGATCGGAAGAACGGGTAGCACATTTATGGATCATACATTTGCAGCAAGTGGCACACACATATATGACAACAAGTACCACTAACACACACAGCAAGACATTCACCAGTTTGGCTCCCAGTGATCCAAGCTATCTGCCAAGCCCCAAAGATCCCAGTCACTATCTCCTCTTTTCCTAAGTCTTTTTTTGAATCTCTCCTATTTTTTCTAGTTCATGCTGCACCTTGCCACTTTGATCTTGGATAAAAACACAACATTATTCTTTAATTAGGGCACATACGCCTCCTTTTGAGGCTAAAACATAATCTAAGGCCATTCTGTTTTGTAGGGCCATAAGCCTAATTTGAACCTGTTCTTGGTTTAATGAGTTAATGGCTGTGGTTGTAAGAATTGAGGACATAATCTATTACCGTTGTAAGTACATTGAACCTGTCATACAGTAACCTAACTCCTACATTTGGGAATAAGCTCAACCAAAATTGTTCTTTCCATAGACTACTTTTTAATCCTTGTGTATTGGTAGTGTCTCTTCTGTTTCTGTTTCTGATTCTGCCACTGGGTAATTCATAAGTGAGTGTAAGTGCTGGAACCACTTTTCCTAGATAACACGATCCTGTCCAACCACATGATAATACTCTGTAGGCCCATTTACCGCAAAGCCAATATATTCCTCTAGGTAAACTAGAATTTTTACAAACACTTTTTAATGTATTAATTAAAACTGTAAAATTAAGGCCACATCCTCCATGTACATTTTTAACTCCGGGCATTTTTACACAAGTTTCATTGGTTGGTGGAGGTACCTGACCCATAGATTGATTGTTGTTCCCAATATAGTTTATATAAAATCCACCCACTGTAACTTCATTTGACAGTGGCTCTCGATTTAGAAGTTCATTAAAATTCTCTGAAAATAAATTTTAATTGATACACTGATGTCGAATTGAGGAATGGGAGTAAAGCATCCCAACCCAGGGAGCCGTTGGTGTATGCGATATGTATCCGCACACCCAGCAGGATTCATTTATCCCAGATTTGATACATAGATAGATACATAGGTAGATAGATAGATAGATAGATAGATAGATAGATAGATAGATAGATAGATCTGCAAACATCTACAAACGTATTGTCTTTTTCCCAAGGGGTTAAATGCAATTCCCTTTTAATTCTATGGGGTGTAACCTTGGGGTCGTGGCTAGTACATTGGGTTGTGTTGCATATGATATAAGGGCTATCTTCATAAACATAGTCAGTGATGAAATAAACTATAAACAAAATAGCTGTAGCCAAAAAAGAAAGCAAAATAATTCTACCAGTTGGTGATAATAGAGGGATCAGCATCGTTTCAGAGAAATACTGCTAAAACACTAAAATAATAGATAAAATACGACGCAATGTATTTTGGTGAAGGTCTGAGTGATATCTAGACCTTTTTCTCCCACGAGGGTTAGTGGTCAGGGATTACCCGTCAATACACTAACTTGAAGCGGCTGTGGGTTGCTCTGGGACAAGCTTTACCTGTGTAACGTTGATCCAGAAGATATCTCTGTCACTTTAATGGCCTTATTTGTGGTGAGTAAAATCTGGAATGGGCCTCTCGACTTTGGATGTATAGCATTTTTGCGTAGAAAATGCTTTATCATTACCCAGTAATCCTCATTCAGGTTGTGTTGCTTTTTATTCTCCTTGGTTGATTGGGAGGCCTGCACCTGGATTTGGAGAGGCTTAAGCAATTTCATTAATCTCACACCATATCCACTAATCAAGTCATCAGTGAGAGCATCATCATGCAACAATAATTTTAAGGTTCTACAATCAATTAGCAAATTGCGGAAAGGACCTTGAGGGCATGGGATTATACCTGACCTGATATTAGGGGCAAACCAGTCATTTCTGATTTGCAAACTGCATGGTTCCAAAGAGGGAGGTAAGACTGGTTTGTTATTTGGGCCGTACCAGAAATCTCCTATCTGTTGATAACCCTGTTTTGTCCAGTCAACGAGTAAGTCCACAGTCAACTCTTTGTAAAAGGAAGTTAAATTCAAAGGTAAAAATATATGTTTGTCAGGATCAGTGTGTTAAATGAGTGCATATGCCTCTACCTGCGGCCATCCAGCCGCTTGCTTAGCGGTAGTGAAAGTGCATCAGAATACATGCAAGGGTGAAAGTGACTAATTCTGCAATCTGAGCCGAAAAATAAGAAGGGAAGGAGTCGCTTTACAGTACTTGTGTCCTGCACATGGTTTACTTTTTGAGTCTATAAAAGACGAGCTGTCTACTAAAATGTACATGTGTGCGTCTAGAATGGCTTGTGGTAGACAAGGGTCCAAGGGGGAATGCCTGTGCTACAGGGTTAAGTCTGTTGCAGTAGTAAGCCACAGGATGCTGACTGGAACCATGGGTTTTAGTTAGCTTTATACATATTATACAACGATCCTGACAAAAGCCACCACTTATGGCATTCAAAGTGGGATATCTTTGAAGAGAAAAATGATCAAAAGTTATAAACATATTGCATATTCAGTTAAATTTACAGTAGACAAAATGATTATCATTCTGGGTGTACATGATTCCACACCAATTTCCTGTACTGTAATTTCTTTGTGAAGCGCCAAGCACATCTGCGGACAGTGCTATACTGATAAAGACACACAGCATTATTCTATTTGATTAAAAAAATCATTTCAGAGTTTGCTCATCCCGGGCACACAGCCAGACTGGGTGTTGCTTCAAATGTCCTTGGGCCGCAGATAACGGCATTCAGTATTCCAAATAGTTTTGTAATATACAATAGCTACATATGAGCAGCTCAAAGTGTAAAAATTGAGCCTCTCCCACAGCCCAAATGCAGACCAAATTTTTCATCGCATCCCAAAAATAAAAAACAACGGGACATTATAAGGGGCAGATACATTCTTGACATATAGTTCGGACAGTTTATTTGTTGGTTTTACCAGCATTTAAAAAAATTCCCAAACATATCCTAATCAGAACAAATAAAATTGAATGTATTCACTGGTTACATACAAACAGAAAGCACAATAAACAAGCATAATTTCACACGCCCCAGCAAACCAACTTTACAAAAATAATAATGAAAAAAACAAAACAGTTTGATCCTGAAAACTTAGTTTACAAATGTCATTCTCTTTTCTCATATTATAACTAAGCTGCTTTTAAACCTAATTTTAAGTTACGGAGCTTTGAGTTAACTTTGATGTCTGGATTGTGGTCTCTGCACATTCTTTAAGCTGGAGGAGGGAGGCTGGCTGTTTGGACTGCTTTTCTAATTCTTTGTCTTTTGTGGACATTTTAGCAGAAGGAAAAGAATATCTCCTGGTTTCAAAAACTCATCCGTATGGCCAGAACAAATAAACTTTTAATTATACCAGTAACTGGGCTGAAATATAAAAATGGTAAAGATTAAATGATCTTTTCACATATACCCATTCTTTTGTCCTCCTTTCTCACTCTCCACGGATACTTAAACTCTCCTTTGTCCAGTGTTGATCACTTCGTATTATAATGGGTGTACACCTTTTAGAAATTTAAACTGCATAGTGAACAATTAATAATATTCTTATTTTTGTAAGCACTTGCAAGTTTTTGGATGGGGATTTGTACACATGTAATAAGATGGTGTTACCATGATTCAACTCTCACACAGGGGATTCATTCAGGTACAATTCATGAGGGTGTTCAGGTCTATTTTTACAGCTCTTCTAAAGGACACAATTTAATTGATGGCACAGAGACTTGAGTTTGTATCAGGATGTGACTTATAATCACTTATTGCTGTGAGGAAATGGAGGGCAAGGCTTATTCTCGCATACCTGACTCTGCAGCATTGAAAGCCGGACGATACCATGCTTAACCTCAGCCACAAAGCCTCATGAAATCCGAAGATTTATACTGCCACAAACACACAGGGATTACTGAAGGTTGGAAGGTTTCACTATGAGCCCTTGCGTTCGCCTTCTTACGAATAAGGAAACCGGTGTGGCTACCCATAAGGTTCACGCTTCCTCCCATAGTAATTTATTGCAAACAAAACCTTTTTCCTGCGGACCTCTTCCTTCTAGATCCTCTGCAATTTCTTTCTCTTTTGCTTTTTCACTTTACCATTTTCCCTACTGCAAAAATGTAAACCATTCATGCCTACTAACACTCACTTGAAACTGTAGGGACCCCGTCACTCACATAGGTTGCCCTTTAAGACCGATCTCTCGACATATCACTCAAACAATTTAGACTACAGGCTTTTGTGATAAAGGAGCCTTACCTTGATTCATATGAGCTCAGGTTTGTCTGACCGAGGAGTCTGATCCGGCTGGGTTTCCCGATTATGGAGATATTGGGGTCCCTATTCACAAGGCGCCATCTGTGAAAGCGTGAAGAAAAAAACATACAAATTAGGGTTTAATGTAACAGAATAACAAGTGAGTTTATTAGCATACAGGTGCACACTTGGCTGGAGACAGTTTAGGCAAAAGCTGTCTGCCAGATATACGGTATACAGTATATTTATACCCTAATACTAAAGCTCACGCCTCCCTTATGAGGTGACTTGTACGTCATAGAAAATAACTAACATTTATATGAAAAACAAATGAATATGAAAAAAAACCAGCTAAAATCCTTATACAATCTCAGTAATCTTTCCCATATATACACATCTAAATGTGAGAAGTCGATTCTAACCCTGATCCCACTTCTCAAGGCTAGACGCTCCCTCACTTCCTTTGCTGCTGGGCTGGCCAGGGCTGGTATCAGTAAACATTGCTGAGAGCGAAAATATCTTTCAAACCCGAGCAGTGCTTTCATGCTTTCATGTAGACAAACATCACAATAGATGACACAGACAGGGACAAGAACAGACAAACAAAATGGCTGCCAACAAATTAGCTGCTTAGATCCTAGTGCTGTTTACCTAGTGACCACCCCCCTCCCCCCATGCTCTCTCTCTCATTTGCGATAGAGATCTTATTGAATCTATATAAATAGAAACAAAATTGGAAACCTAGGCACAAATGTCTAAATGTATTAACACTCAAGACTGGTGGCAACCCTTTCATCCTAAAGATCTTTAACCAAAATGTGAACTAAAGTTTAATATACATCGTATATACATATGTATAAGTGATTCCTTTTTTTTTTTATCAAATGGGCTATTCTTCTAAAATGTTTTTTGTCAACAAGAGTTAATTAAATATGTTCTGCTACATGAGGTATAAAACAACTATTTAATTAAGGTAATGTCACTATACCTTTGACTGAAATACAAGTAGAAAATCATGGCAACAGCGTGAATCCATCATTCCGCTGATGAAGTGATTTCAATCATAAAATGCGTAGGGTTACCTGCCGCCAGCGGCATTCCCTGGGACTTGCTCACACACCATTCACTTCTAGCACAGCTTTGCATAACTTGGAGACAGGCCGAAAGGTGGATTATGAGGCGGTGTGACCGCATGTATGTTCGCGCTTTAACTGGCAAGCAAGAGAAAGCGACAGACACCATCGGAGGAGCGGCTTTGTCTCAGTGGGTGCCACACTCCCCAAAAGAGTGTGAATGCCTTTATATTTCTAACAAAAATGTGAGTTGAACTAATACCTGTTCTTTTAAATGTTTTTAAAATAAATTGTATTACACTATGGGTGTTCTCTGCGCTTTCCTCTCTTTTTGTTTCAAAGAACTAGATTGGCCATCACTTGAATCTAGGCACAGAGTTCATCTTTCCTGTCTTGCCTTAAAATACTTTCTGGGCAAGCTACCCTCCTATCTGAATAAGCTCCTCACCCCTACCACATGCAGCACTTATCATCTGAGATCTGACTCCAAAAGACCGTTCACAGTCCCAAGGTTCAACAAAGTATCCCGCCGCTCCTCCTTCCCTTACTGTGCACCTCACAACTAGAACAATCTACCTGAAACTCTCAAAGCCGCCACTGGTCTAAGTTCTTTCAAAACTAAAGCCGTCTCACAAAATGTTACCTGGTCTGTAACTTTTACATACTGTATACCATAACATATATTATATTTAACTGTTCATGCAATGTCTTTATATAATGTATTACCCTGTTCACTTAATGTATCCCTGTATTTGTCATCATAACTCTGTGCCCAGGACATACAGTACTTGAAAAAGAGAAGTAACTCTCAATGTATTAATTCCAGGTAAAACATTTTTTTTAAATAAACAAATAATTAAAACCCACCTGTTCCTGACATGCAGCATGAACAAGTTGTGAAAGGATTTCATTAGCAGGAAGAACAATGTTACTATATCCTTGAATTATGCTAGCAACCTTGAATAATCAAGCTTCTAACAGAAAAAGATCATTAACTTTAGCCAGTGATGTTCCTCTTTAGCATTGTTATAATAATTAATTGTGACTCAATATGCATATTGATGTGACTCATTTCAATTACCCTCTTTTTGAAAATGAGTATTAAGTACAATGGTGACATTGCTCATCTTTTATGTTCTACAGACAGACATTGTGGTCATCTATTTTAACCTCGTTCTATTATGTGTTTCAGTTTTTTGCACATAACATAATACAGAAGTAATTAACTTGTTCTTCTCATAGCCACCTAATGTATGATGAGTAAGCCGTTTTTAAAAGTGACATTAAACTGTGCTTGCATAATCAAGCCTTTTACAATTCCTTCTTGCACCAGTGAGAACCAATATTAGTGACATGTTTGAGTGGTTAAATCTTGGTGATTGTTTTTAAAAATAACACCAACTTCTTATTTTAGGAAAGTATCCAGTAACAAATACATAAGTAATTAAGGTCCACATTTTATGAAGGCCTTGTGATTCCATAAGAAACATTCATTTAGTTGGAAGGTGTATATTAAATAGCACAGTTTAGTAAATATGGTAATGATGATTGATGCCAATGACCCGAAAAATGGGAGGTCTTATCCTTTGTTAATTCCCTCCATTTTATATGATGTCATATGAAGTCATAAAAGGTCTGTGCTATGGGGGGGCTCGTACGCAGCGTCGGACAGATTGGAGTGATGTGAAGGAGCTCATTCGACTCCACTTTTGACTTCGGTAAAAAAAAAATCTCAAAAAACAAAAAGATTTAAAGATGGAGCTTCACCGTGGGAACCACCGGAGATGCCGCCGAAGAAGGACAAAATGATCCTGTCCCCGGAGTTATCCAGATTCTTCACAATGAGTAGCCTGCCAGTTCCAGATACCAACAATGGCGGTGGATCATGGGCACACATGCACGCACAGGCACCGGAACAGACACAACAACTACTAAGAAATCCCTCAGATTCAGACCAGGAACAAGAAAGTCTAGAAAACACTCAAATTTCCCCAAAAGCTCTTCGAGAACCATTTAAAGAGATGCAAGGGGTTTGTTAGATTGCTCTAGACAAAGCTGTGGTGGAATTTAAGTCTGACCTGACTGCCCTTTCTGTGAGAACCACCCAGCTTGAAAATAAGCTTGAAGAATCCCTGCAGAGCCAGGGAACAATGGAGGATGAGGTGTTTAAACTTAATACTTAATACTTTCTGTGCAAGCTACCTGTCTATCTGAACAAGCTCCTCACATCTACCACATGCAGCACTTATCTGAGATCTGACTCCAAAAGATTGTTCATAGTCCCAAGTTTCAGCAAAGTATCCGGACGCTTCTCCTCTTACCTTGAACCCCAAAACTGGAACATCTACCGGAGATTCTCACAGCCGCCACAAGTCTAAGGTCTTTCAAAACTAAAACTGTCTCACATTTAGTTTAACTATTTCATACTTGTATGCCTATGATATATATTATCTTTAACTGCATGCAATGTCTTGTATATACCCCTGTTCACTCACTTATGTAACTATGGGGCCGATTCACTAAGCTCCGATAAGTGGCTTTAAGAGTGCAAAGTGCCCTTTAAGTCCGATAAAGGCTGCAGTGCGATTCACTAAGCAGGGATAACTGTGCTTTATCGACCACGGTGGCGTGACTCGTGGTTCCTTACACTATGCCCCGGACATACTTGAAAACGAGAGGTAACTATCAATGTATTACTTCCTGGTAAAACATTTTTATAAATAAATAAACTTAACGAGGAGATTAGACCCTTAAAGGACAATGTAGAAGATAGGTTCTGGATCATATTGAAATCTCCACCCAGTATTATGTCTCCTGAGGGGGACTCCGCAATATCTTCCAATTTTGATTGAAGAAATTCAATTAGCTGATTGCTGGGGGCATAGATGTTCACTAAAGTTACCTCGACTCCCGATAAAAGACCCTTTACCATAAGAAATCTACCTTCCTTGTCTCTCTTAATATCATCCATTGAAATGGAATGTCTTGTTTTATCAAGATGCCAACTCCTTTTTTTAGTATGAGAAGAATAATAGGTCAATGGGTATGTGCCCCGAAAAATATTAGGGGGATCCTGGTTGTTAAAATGAGTTTCCTGGAGAAACAATATATCTACCTGCATCTTCTTAAATTCTCTCAAGGCCAGTGTCCTTTTTTTATTCGAATTTAGTCCTTTAACATTTAATGAAACTATTTTTATAGCTGTCTGTGGCCCTGGTGATGGTATATAGATGGAAGGAGATTGGTGTTCCCGTAACCTTAATCTTAACTAGTCCTGAATACTTCATGTGAATCACGTCCAAACAAAGGCTTGCACCAACAACCCAAATCCAAACAGAGGCAGGAGTCAGACCCCGAGAACAAAAACAGCAGACACTGTTTGAAATGGAATAATAGGATACACTTTATTAAATTGGGAAATACAAATCAAATACAAAAGGGAAAGAGTGAGCAATGGAATAAAACAATAATAATTTAAAGGCGCTAAAATTAATGAAATTGCACTGTGGATTGCAGGGACTCATACAGGAAAAATATACACAAATAAATACCTTGCAGACAGTATTTTAATTTGTAATCAAAAAGAGAAAGGTGCAAGTCCCAAAGGACAGGACTTACAGAGACTCCAAATGGAGCACTCAAAGATGGGTACAAAAATATAAATGTTTATTGAACGAGCAATTGAAAAGGGACAGAACAGACCATACTATAATATAAACACTAAAAAACATATAGTGGACCGTCTCCTTTAAACACTGTAAATGCAGTAATATGCAAATAACAATAAAGTGATACTAGAGGCTCCTGTGTGTATCTTTGAAGATGAAAAAGGTTCCTAGTACGACGGGGCGCATGCGCGATGGTGAGGGGAATAGCTGCCTAAGACAGAAGCTCCTACCCCCGCCAAAGCAATAACACATTTACAGCCGAAAAAACACAAGGTTTTCACCCGAAGTTCCCCCACGCCAAACAGGGAACACACAGAGATGGCCCCGCCATCATCAAAAAAGAAAAATACGGGAGATCTGCGGAGGTATTTGAGCCGGTCTGCAACAAGGGAAGCAGAGACAGAAATGGCGCCCGGCTCCAACGCAGGCTCAGGATCAGAACATGAGGAAGACATGTATGAGGCAAAGGAGCAACAACCTGTACGGCGCTGCGATTTTGACCGCCTATACAATGGCATAAAAATCGCTCTTTAGGGCAGAGATTCAGGAGCTCCGGAAAGAGGTGCAGGGCCTCGGAGAAAGAACAGGGGCCCTGGAGGATAAAATGGCGTCTGTCTCCGCAACCGTTAAAAAAGCAGAGAAGCGGTCCTCACATCTCCAAACTCAGATCACAGAACTGGCTGAACGCCAAGAAGACTCCGAGAATCGGGACCGTCGCTGCAATGTTCGCATACGCGCTATTCCCGAGGAAATAACCGAGGTGGAAGACTTTATCACCCGATGGATGGCGACCCTACTCCCCGATACCCACCCCTGCGGCGGAGCTCATGATGGACAGGTGAAACTGGGCCCTGAGGAGCAAACCGCTGGCAAATGCTCAACCGCGAGATGTTATTGCTCGCCTGCATTACTTTCGCACCCGTCAAGCAATTTTTCTGAAGGCACGAGGGGAAGAGGCCTGCCGGTTTGAGGGAATCGCCCTACAATTATTTCATGGACTTGTCTCCCTTGACTCTTGCCCGGCGCCTGAAGCTCCAACCGATCACAAAAATCCTCAGGGACAGAGCTATGCACTACAGGTGGACCTTACTAGTCATTAAAAACGGGAAGGCATCTCGATGAAACACCTGGAGGAAGGGGATGAATTCCTGCGAAGACTGGGGGTGAAAGAAAGTGAGGCACCGGGACCCCGGAGAGACGCAGAACCGGACAATGAATGGCGTCAAGCCGGCACCTCCAGGAAGTCCCGCACAACAAACGAAACGGAGAAAGAATAAATAAGTAACTAAAGAGGGGAATAAAGTTTCATCCCAGAGTTCGGTTGCCTAAAGTTGGGGCAAAAAGTTTATGGTTCGTGGGCCCGGATAATCTCTAAAAGACTGATCTAGGAGGGTAGGCGGACCCCTATAGTGCCACTACACCACCTATCTGCTGTGGAATAAGAATATCACACCCAAGGGTTCCCGGCCAAACCGCAAAATCACACGACCTACCTGAAATCTTGGTGACGCTGGGCAGATCGCAACCCGGAAGGAGCCCTTGACACGCATCCCAGGAAGATGGAGGCGCCTCGACTTTTGGCGGGCTGAAAATCCTATCGCCGGATGAAGAAGGGCCCAGCGCGGGAAGACGTCCGCCTCCAAGGACATCCGGCAGCCGAGTGACAGGAACCGGACAGACGTCACCGGATATGGCCGGGCGGCCATCTTGGTCGGGGCACGTTACAGCCGGGACCGGAAGTGCGTCACCAGAGGGCACCAGAAGCAAGCAAAGACCGGAGGGCTGGAGGAGAGCTCCCCTCGGCGCAGAAGATGACACGAGCTAACGTCTAAACACCACAACACACATAGAGGGCTAACACCAGGGGACACAAGAGAGAAAGGGAACGCGGAACCCGGAGGGGAGATAGACACCGATGGTACCACACATAAGCATCATTTAGTGGGCTCACCTCAGTAGGCTGGGAGATCAAACATAGCACCCGGTCAGGTCACGGAGTAGGAAGGGCAGACCCACATAAAGGAGGGAAACAGAGGAAGGGATACGGAGGCTAAGCAGCAGAAAGCGCCATAGCAGAGAAAGTTGGGGACACTGACAGCCCTGGGGGACCCCCGGGGGATCACACGCTCCTATAACGCGCTATACAACTAAGGGGGAGGTGGGGGGCCAAGTGCTACCCATGCAGAGGGGGTAAGCGACAATCACATGCAGTGTAGTGAGGAGGAGGTAAGGGTCTTAGCCTACACTCAAAAGAGACATCTGGATTTGTTGTTCCCACGAACTATGAGACTATGAGATGTTCCGCGGTCAAATTGGCTGTAAATGTTTATTAAAAGTTGTTGATTAGGGCGGGGGAGGGGGTAGCTGCCCACTCACCGTCGTCATGAGACTCCTCATGGGTACTTGGGGGACAGCCCCCAAGGGATCCATGCAAGACCCCGCTGGGCCGGCAGAAATGGGCCAGGCACACCTCGACATACTCAGAGGTAAGCTCACCCGGGCCGGACCCCCAGAAGGGGCAGTTCAGGTGTCCCGAGGGACCCAGTCCCTAAGGTTCACCGAAAGTTATAACTGTTTTTATGTTGTTTCCCCTATGTTCCCATTGTGTGTATCCATTTGTTTCCCCATGCACAGATAAGAAGAATACACGGCACTCCACAGTCCCAGGAACCGGAGAGAACCCTAGCTCGCAAGCACGGCTGCATCGCAGGACTCCACCCCGACAACACTAATGGGTAGAGATTTTACCATAATATCACACAACGTGAAAGGATTTCATAGCCCCCTGAAAAGACGGTTAGCTATGACTGACTATAGAAGACATGACCCCGACATAATCTTGCTTCAGGAGACCCATTTTTCGAGGTCTAGTTCCCCAAAATTCCTTGACGGTAGATACAGAACATGGGTCTCAGCGACGGCCAATAATAAGAAGAGAGGGGTAGCAATCTTACTTCATAACCGCCTTGCGTTTGACATTACGCTCACGAAAAAAGATAAGAATGGGCGATTTATAATACTGGTGGGTGTTGTCAGAGGGCAACCTATTACAGTAGCTAATATATACGCACCCAATGAGGGGGCAGACACCTTTCTCACTAGATTCTTAGCGACCCTTTATAAAGTAGTGCAAAGCGGCATAGTGCTAGGAGGAGATTTTAACCTCACGCTGGACCCCAAGGCCGACAGATGCACACCTTGCGGGACAAAACACACGCAAAGTAGAGCAGCGTGGACCCAGGGCCTCAAGGCAAATAGATTAGTGGACATGGCAGCACCCGGGACATAAAGAATATACATTTTACTCACACCCACACGACAGATACAGCAGGATAGACTACCTCTTTGTATCCAATAGAATGGTTTCGCAGATCTCCCACACGGGTATCCATGATATTTCCTGGTCAGATCACGCACCTGTAGAGCTGCGGTGCACAGACTTCAGACTAGACAGGCCAGGAGCGACGTTGATGAGAATGTCGGTAGCGTGGCATCTCAATCCACTCTATGAGAGGCCCATAAGGCGACTCTACGCGGAGAGCTCATAGGGATAGCGAGTAGGCGGAAAAAAGAAAGGGAACATAAGATTAAGATTCTCCAATCGGAACTGACAGCCCTATCCGCCCTCCACAAAACTAACAAACAAGCGCAGACCCTTCAGGCCTGGCGTGACACTAAAACGAAACTAAATTTACTGATGTCCTCCCGAGCTGAGAAAGAGTTGACCTGGTCCAGGCGGCAATTCTATGAAAAAGCGAACAAGCCAGATACCCCACTTGCCAATAAATTAAAAAACAGTAACCGTAATTTTCACATCCAGGCAATTCGAACCAAAAAAGGTGACCTCACTTCTGATCCCAAACAAATCGTAGACGAATTCAAAAAGTACTATGAGACCCTCTACGATGGGGCTAAGGTCTCCCATTGCGAGAACACTCATAGGCAGCTGAAGACATTTCTAAAAGAGGCAAAATTACCCAGACTGGGCAGGTTGGAAAGGGAGGCATTACAGGAAGATTTCTTAGGTGAGGAGATATCAGAGGTAATAAAAGCACTGAAGCCATCCAAAGCCCCAGGCCCGGATGGTTTCTCTAATCTCTACTACAAAAAATTCAGAAAAATTCTAGTACCTCCCCTGGTCCGACTATTTAATTCATTCTTAGACGGTGCCCCTATACCCAGCCAGATGCTCCAAGCGTCTATATCAGTGATCCCCAAGCCTGGGAAGGACCCAGCTGACTGTAAAAGCTACCGTCCGATATCCCTTATCAACTCGGACACCAATTTTTTTTCCAAACTATTGGCTAACCGTCTGAATACAGTTATGCCTAAGCTGGTCCACCCCGATCAAGTAGGGTTTATATGCGGGAGGCAAGCAGCAGACAATACTAGACGGATCATAGACCTAATTGATTTGGCACATAGAAAACATATCCCGTCTATGGCATTGAGTCTGGATGCTGAAAAGGCCTTTGACCGTATCGATTGGCCCTACCTCAAAGAGACGCTGGGAGAGTTTGGCATAGGAGAGAGAATGTTGGGCGCCATTCTGGCTCTTTATCGGGAACCGAGGGCGAGGGTCAGACACCAGGGCTTCCCGTCGGAAGATTTCCCAATAAGGAGTGGTACCAGACAGGGATGTCCCCTGTCCCCACTTATTTTTGCATTATGTATAGAACCCCTGGCGGCACATATCCGCAACTGCCCCGACATAGCAGGTATACAGATTAAAGAACAGTCACACAAAGTGGCCCTGTATGCAGATGACATTATACTAATGTTGTCAAAACCCCTTACCTCCCTGCCGAATGTCTTCAGCCTGCTAGATGAATTTAATAAGATCTCTGGTTTCAAGATCAATCAAACAAAATCAGAAGCTTTAAACATGAAACTGCCAAAGGTCACAGAAAAATTAATTGAGTTGAATTTTAACTTCAAATGGCAAGCCTCCTTCATTAAATATTTAGGGATTAATATAACTAAAGACTATAGTGCCCTATCCAAAGCCAATTACCCCAGACTGATTAGGACTCTGAGGGAGGATCTGCGGATCTGGTCAGGCCACACAATTTCATGGATCAGCAGGATCCAGAGCCTTAAGATGAATCTCCTCCCTAGAATCTTGTATCTTTTCCAGACCCTTCCGATACAAGTGGTCAGAGATGACATCCTCCGCTTACAGTCCTCCATGGTGAAATTCGTCTGGGGCAATAAAAAGCTACGCATAAAATCTAGCATCCTAACTAGGCCAACAGTTAGAGGAGGACTAGGGGTACCTTGCTTGATATCATACTTCAAAGCGGCACAATTAACCAACACGATTAGCAAAGTTTGTAAAAGATTACCCCCCATTGTGCCCCAAACAATGTGGGGAACAGGCAGACTTACTTCACATGCTGTGGTCTTGCTCCAAAGTGGCTCCTTTGTGGGAGGAAATCCAAGATTGACTACAGAGTATTCTCGGGCAGCCGGTCCCCCTGGACCCCTGGCTGTTCCTGTTGGGCAGGCGCACCCGGGGGTTAGGCAGACCGGCACAAAAATTAATTGCACATTTTGCAACAGCCATGAGGTGCGAAATTGCAGCATTGTGGAAGCTACCAGATTTACCACGATTACGAAAATTCGGAACAGAATTTGGCACATCTGCCGGATGGAACAGTTGACAAGTCTGGTCAACGACACCGGCACAAACTTCCTCAAAGTCTGGGCCCTGTGGCTAGCCCATTCAGACATCCCCGGGGTGAACACCACTACCATAATGCCCTAATAAATCGAGATGCATTCTCCTGCGAAGTGACAGTACTGACAACTCACAGACGGGGTACAGGTAGGAACAACGGTAAACAGGGATGGCACTCCTATGGGTGGACCCGCATTGAATAGGCAGGGCAAGAATAGAAACTGGGAACGCCAAGAAGGCTCTGTGCTCCCCCCCCTCCCCCCTTCGTGTCTGTGTAGTTCGTCTGGTTTGTGAGTCGGTCTGTCCTGTAGGTCTTTGACGAGGCGGAGGAAGAAGGAAAAACAAAAATTGGGGTATGGGTACATTAAAAGAAGACAATGGGTTGTTGGACAATGTATGCGCTGTACTGTACCCTAATAAAAACCTTTTTGTGGGGAAAAAAAAAAAGCCCTAGTACAACTGAAAACACTTCCAGTGCTATCAAAACTCACAGTAAACCCCAGTAATTAGGGAGGGGACAGAAAAATATGCCTCTCCCAAAGAAGGGATATACAGTATCCATGCAGCTAGCTGTTAAAACAATATGCCTCATTGAAGATGAACATAACAGTATATATTAGGCACAAACTGCAACTATGTATATAGAGCAAACCCTGTGGAACTGCAGCAACATAGAATCAAAAACACAAAATGTAGACAAACGATCCCTGGGCTTAACAGATGTAACATATCTACCCAGAGGATACTTAAAAGCGTAGATTATAATGCACGTGGGGCATATGATGGATGGTATAGTAATATTAAAGTGATTAAATACCTTCTTGAATATCTCAATTATCCTAATAAATCTGATACTAAAACACTAGAGACACTTATGCCTAAATCTCTAATATAGATAGGACCCTTGGGCTGGCTCTGTAAGTACGCCAGTGCAGTCCATGCAATGCAAGTAAATGAATCTAAGAGCTGCAGAATCCCGGAAATAATCTAGAGCAGGGGCTGCGCTCCCTCTGCCTGTGCTGGTCCGGTGGTGCGCTCCCCCCACTTACCTCGCGCGGCGTCAAATGACGCCGCAGGGTCTTGTGACGTCACGTGACCCGCGGCGTCATTTGACGTCATGTTACCGTGGCAGCCGTGACGTCCTTTGACAACGCATTGCCATGGTCATGCGTCCTGAGGCCGGCTGAACCTCGGTAATTATAAATTGCAGAGGCCTCGCCAGGTCACCCGGCATTTAATTTAAATGCCTTGGGGGAGAGTGCGGGACCTCTGCAACCGCCAGGCGCCCCCGTAGAAAAATCTCCCACACACCCTGGGGTCTGCTGTGTTGAACCGTAGGGTTACCCAATACATAAGTTACCCTGATACCGCCAAACGACATCAGTTGTACACGGCTGGGGCAGTCAAATAGCATACACAGAATCTTTTATAGGAGAGTAAACAGCCGGTTGCTACTGGCTGCTGCTGCTGCTGCTGTCAGCTCACGTCTGACTGCGGAGCAGGGCTGGATGCTGTAGTAAGGGTAGCGTGGAGACGGTGAGCCAAGACACGCAACCCAATGCTGACAGTCTCCACGCTACCCTTACTCCAGCATCCAGCCCTGCTCCGCAAATCAGACGTGAGCTGACAGCAGCAACAGGCAGTTGCCACCGGCTGTTTACTCTCCTTTGAAAGACTCTGTGTATGCTATTTGACCTTTCTCTTTTTGATTACAGTGTTTTCATTTACTCCAGGGAGCACCCCCTGTATTACACAGGTTTATTATGCGGGTGCTTTATTTAAATTGGTAGTAGTGCTTTTTCAGCCTTTTTGTATTAAGTATTTCAATTTGACATACTGCATTACATACAGTAGCAATTTAAAAGGTAAAAAATCTAAAGCCAATATACTCTCGAACTGGAAGCACATAATGCCAAAACCAATTGTGCTAAAATATCTACCCAAAGACATAACTGCACAAGAAGCTATATGTAATGTGGCAAAAGATAAATAAAACAAAAAAAAACAAATGAGGCAAGTGGAGGCTCAGTAACAGCAACACTGACCAACCACAAAGAGTTGCAGTGTTCAGGCAATATCAGAGGAAGAGGCCATGCAGGAAGCAGCATAAGAAAGTCAAATGAGGATTGGTATGATGGAGAATTGAGGAAGGGATTGTAAAACATTGAACACCATCATCCAAAAAAACTAAAAGAAAAGAAAAAATGACGGTGTATCATATCCCAAACCCAAACTCTAAAAAGGCCAGGATGCAACAAGTGTCAGTAGCCACAGATGTAGCCAGACTTCCCTTCCCCAGAGCCGCTGCAGAAAAAGCAAAATGCTGAGGATTCTTGGGAAGGGAGTCTGTGATTCCAAATGGGACCCATTACAGGGTTAAACCGGAAGTTAGTCTGTGTTAAGGGGACAGTAGAAAAAACAAATAGGTAGCGCTATATCCCACAGTGAGCTGGCAGCCGGTGATATAACCCTGACCCCTAGTCAGGCTATAGATGTGGAAAAGAAGTTATATCAGTGGCGCTCAACACTGTAATGATCAAAGCAATTCTAATAGATATTATAAAATATATATTATAAAATATACAACCAGAGCCACGGAAATCGCCCATCCTATTGGATGCTCCACGTGGTAAGGGTAAACATGTAAATATACAAAGAAATCAAATCATAGCATAATACTGTAAAACATACACATACATAAACAAACAACACTTAACATAACCCCTTTTAACCCCTGAGGAAGAAAGCGAGACTTTCGAAACGCGTAGGGTGGTTCTGTGAGGTCCCCACTACTCGGGTGTGAGTGCTGTACCCTTCCGAAGCTGGGAGCTGTGAGCTGTGAGCTGTGGGAAAGCACATGCTGGCGTAGGAATATCCAACATTTCAGCATTGCTGTGTTTGGTGCACGTGGTGCGGGCAGACCAGGAAGTATCTGTGTGTGTGGTCCTGGAGCTTCTGCAGTGCTGGGAGAGGATTGAGGCAGACGCAGCTAGCTGGAAAAACCTGTCCCTGCCCATAATAGACTCCTCGTCTGAGCCCAGGTGTTAACAACAGCAGCAGCAGCAGCAGCAGCAGCTATCCATAAGAGGGGATACTCTTTGAATTATCCATTGCCTGATTACATCCTGTTTTCGGTAAGCAGGTACCCCCACCCGAGTTGGAGAATCTTGCCTGAACCTAATATATGTTTTTATGTACTATTTTATGTGTAATAAGTGTATTTTATGATATTAATGATATGCCATATTAAATGCCATTGTGAGTAGTTACCTGTGTTAAGGGGAGCAACTACAGGGCTGGAGTCCAGTAGCTAGGACAGGCTAACAGGCAGATAGCGATGATTACTGGACAGACAGTGGTCATAGGCAGGCACCAGACAGGTAGTAGTGGTCAGCAGACAGGCAGGAACTCTTAATCAGAATCAATCTGGACAGGGTTCAGAAGGAGGGATCCTTTCAGGGAAAGGATTCATACAGAAAGACTTTAAGAGGGAGTTATGGAACACAGGATGTACAGGAGTCAGGGAGTTCCAGACGGAATGATACAGGGTTAATTTGGGTACAGATTTTGAAGGGACCGAAATATAGCGAATCCCCCCAAAATCCGTTTTGTGGTGTAAAATCCGCACATTTATTTGTTTGGTTTAAATCCGCACGGACTCATCAAAAAACGCCATTGGATACAATCAGTTGACGGATTTTTAGAATCCAATCCGGCTATTCAGCAATCCATTGCCGATTTGTAGAATCCACCAACAGATGGCTGAATCCGCGGACTGGATTCTACAAATCCACTAATGGACTGCAGAATCTGCTGAATGTATTGGTAATAATAAAAAAAATTAAATCCGCAAAACGCGAATCGCCCTTTTTGAGATTGATTCTCTGATATCCGCGGACCAAAGGAACCGTCCGATCCACTGCGGATCCAAAGTCAACAAACAAATTCTCATATCTCTACCGATGTACAGTACTTCTTACCAAACTTCATGGTGGGAACTTTTAAACATAGATTATTAGTGGAGAGACAGACTTTGTCTACAATATAAAAGACAAAGTTGAAGTTTGGTCTGTGGTGCTGATCAGCAGTCCTCTTATATAGTTCCTGAGCCTTCCGAAGCATTTCTTTTAATGTTTCTTGAATTTTGTGTAAAGAAGAAAGTCTTTCTGCGACAGCAGGAACGAAGCAAGGAACTGGAAAGCAGGGAATGAAGGAAGAATGAAAGCCGTCATTGGCAAACAATAGGCTCTGCGGGATCGAGCTATTTTGGGCATTAATTTATGCAAATTCTGTGACAGGGAAAAATTTGGTCCAAGTTATCTTGGAATCAGATTACTGATTATTATTCTGCATTGTCCTTTCTGTTTGCTAATTAGACTGTGGCTAGAAGATGGAGGAAAAATTCAGGCTTATTCTTAGGGAAGCACAAAAACATCTCCAGAATCTGGACATGATCGGTACTTCACAGTCAGATACAATTTCATTTGGTATCCCATGAATGCGGAAGATTACCTATGTGGGGCTACAGTCCAGTAGCTGGGACAGGCTAGCAGGCAGGTAGTGATGTTCAGTGGAATGGCAGTGGGCAGGCAGGTAGTGATGGTCAGGAACAAGCTGGGTTGAGGGCAAGAGAGGAGCAGTGTAGTTACGGTCCAAATAGTGTCTGGCAAACAAAGAGAGAGAGAAAGCAACATGATGAGGCATCAAGCTTGATCACAGGGAAAAACCACAACAATCAGGCAAGGAGGAACAGGAATTGGAGGTTTATGAAGGGCTGGCTACTGATAAGAGTCAGATACTGGTCATAAGGCAATCAGCAGCCTTAGAAAGATCCCTGCAGGAAACAGCAACAACAATCCACCCCCTGGTGGCAGACAGGAAGAACTTCCCTCGAACCACTCCTATGCCGTTATGTAATCTTTAGAAAAAAAGCTATTGCTATGTTACCCCACTATATGGTTGAACCCCTATCCCAATGGGGGACAAGCCCCTATCCCATTGGGGGTCCAACTATCCAATTGTCATGTTATCTTAAGCCCTCAGGCAACATGAAAAAACTTAAAAAATTAATCAGTGTTATATTTGTAGGGGAGTTTTGACACCTTTTTGAATTATTATAAATGTGGTTAGAAAACTAACCTTGAATTATTTATTGTAGTTCAAATATACATTTTTCTTTGACGAGTTTTCCTCACCTTTTTCCATACAAAAGCTTCCCCCCCCACCCCCGATATTAGTGGAACAAATCTTATAGTATGAGCCAATTTAACCCTTTTTCTACAAGAGGATCATGCACGATATTGTTTTAGGCTCATCGAGCACTGAAGAGTTTATAACAATTACATGAATTGTGACATCCCATCCATTTCTAATACAACTGGCAGGCTCTCGCTCCCTCCATATTTAAAACAAAAAATGTAGGATGTCTATATGTTCTCCTTGAAGAAAAATGCAGGTCAATGCAAATCAACAGAAGATGAAGAGATGTCTGCATGTTTCTACCTCACCTCACTGAAAACAGTTTGCATAGCTTTTCATGCTGTGTGCAGTGTGCTATAATCTTTTTCTATTGCCTGACTGTCAGCAATTACCAACTTCCAGATAATGCCTCTAAAACCAGGAATAATGTTTATAGTGCAATATCGCTCGTTTTTTTTTTTTTAAATAACATCAATGTGTTAAAAGCTAACCTTAGTGAGTGATACATTGTGGTGGTGTAGTTTGGCCAAACCCGGGTGTCAAATGTCACATTCATAACGTAAAACCTTTGATCCCATGGACAGGATAAAAATTGCACATGTACAGCCCATACATTTCACATTATCAGTTTTTTAAATGAGGAAATATTTTAATTCTTGCTTAATAAGTACATTTGTTTTATTTTTAATTAACATCAACAGCAAATAGGCACATAGTTTACAGTATAGTACTATAGTGAATAGTGTTTGATATTGAAAGGCCGCAATTAGCTGTGATTGAATAACTAACCTGCGGCAGATTGGCAAACTGAAAGCCGGGACTGCAATTGCTACTTCCCCACATGACAAATACTGGCTAGCGTATGTAAATAAAATAAACTACTGTAACTGGCCACCCACAACTAGATTTATTATTATTGTTTATTTATGAAACATCAACATATGCCTGCAGCGTGGTACAATGGGGCAACGGAATAATATCAATTACTTAAACAGAGTGACATACAAAACAAAAATAAAAAAGCGCAAACAGATGCAAAAGGTAATGAGGATCCTGCTTGTGAGAGATTACCGTATCTAACTGCTCATGTATGAATCTGCAATTATTACTGTTTTGCTATTAAATGAATGCTTAAAATAATTGGGATCGACAGACTTTACTGCCAAGGTCACGCTGCTTTTGTCTTGTATCTGCAGAGGTAAAAAAAAAAACCACCAATGCACATTCCCTCGGATCTCCCTGCTATTTCCCTTAATGTTGAATAAAAGCCTGCAATTCATATAGAATTATTTCCGAAATCCTAATTCTACTGTATGTGCTGCATTAAACTTTTCTGCCTAGAGACAGGGAGTGGGAGATAGATTATAAATAAGAAGGGAGAAAAACATCCTCCATATTCCTGGTGGAGAGAAGCAGAGGGGTCTCACAATGTACAGTATATAGCCCTGTAAATAGTTAGGAAAGAGTAGATGGACCTGTTCTTATTTTGTCAGATAGGGAAGTACAATTCGGGTCAGGCTCACTAGAAAGATGAGGCTCCCAGCATAGAGGACTGTGTCCCATAGGGGTTACCCCAAATGGTAACTGTGGGACTCTTTGAAGAATAGAAACTTATATCTTTGGACATCCTCCCGCTGTGAGCATCCCAACTGAGTATAATGTGGCACTCTCCATCTGTGATCATCCCAGAAGAGTGTAAAGTAGGGCCCAATAGAAAGGGACCCCATCTGATCTGTACTTAACTTTCCAGTACTGAAGCTCTACCAAAAGGATGCCTAGAGAAAGTTACAAAACCCAAGGTCTCAATGTCCAAAGATATGAAGGGGTAGCCCAAGCAGGGACCCAGACGATATTAGGAAAGTATGCACAGTGAGGAATAACTCATCTTGTATCTTCAAGCAACTACTTCAATTGTTATAAGACTGTGCTTCTCCAATGCATCTGAGGATGTTTGTGAATATAAATATCTGCAAATAAACCATTTTGGTCATAACTACAAAGTTCCTGGCACCCATCCTTTCTGCGTCACCAGCCAGCTGCACGGACCCCCAACCCTGATAAGGTAATACACTAAGGAAGCCAAATATATATGTAGCCCCCTGTAAACAGCACAGGCTATACATATCTTTCTCCTACTGAGGTAAGTCCTGTTAAGGGCAGGCACCAGTAGTAATCATAGGTTTTCCCCCCTTCAAGCCCTGCCCTGAGTGATAGATGCAGGCCCCTGACTCTGCTGCAGGCATGAGACAGAGGGGAGGTCCTACTGACATCATGAGGGGTGGGGCTGAGACTATTTAGCAGCCCATTCCTGTAAGTGACAGTCTACTTGGGAGTCTATCCGTGTCTGTCCTGGGAGTTGGAAGAGAGTGGAATAGGTCGAGCTCTCTCCTGGGAGCAGGAGAGATACTAAGAGGACTCTGACCTATGATAGTCAGCGAGTGAGCAGAGCTCCGGTGGAACCCATGCCCCTCACCCTGATGAGGGGGTGATGGGGAGGGTCTACCCCCGCCCAGAGGGGACCCTCTGAGGTGGGCACTGGGGTATTGAGGCCCCTCACAGACCATCCTGTGGAATACCTTTTGGAGGAAAGGAGAGGAGAAAGGCTGTACATCTTGGGATCTCTGTATGTGCTGCTACTGCTATTGCTGTTGTTGTTGCGGCTGTATGCTGCAAGGCTGCTGTGTGTCATCTAGATACAATAAAGAGAGACATTGCTGATCTTACTAAAGACTGTTGTGTGATTCTGGAGCATCCACCCTGGGACCAGGGGTCACTTCTTCTATACGGGTCCTACCCCATACCCTGGGAAGGTATAGAGGATGGAGGCGCTGCACCACCACTAAAAGAATGAGGCAACTACCCCAGAAGCCTGGTCCTGTCTCCCCAACAACATCGCGGGAAGCTCAGGCCCTCCTTTTACCGGCAGGTATTCACCACTCGAGCACATGTAACCAGCCCTCACACACCCTAGATATAGCATCTGTGTCTGGGGGGGGGGGGGGAACAAGGGTTACATATAGATTATCTGATGTTAACTCCCTAGGAACCGGATAGGGAGGGTTACATTTTGCGCCCAACGTGGGCCTGGGTATGCATAAAACATATGTTTTTATTACTAATTTTGGAACTTTTGGAGCAAAGGAACGTTTTTTGTAAATACTGCTGAAATTTGTGTTTCCTGCTGTGGAAACGGTGTTTGGCAGGATAGACTGTGAGCTGATGTGTATGCCCAGTAACCTGCCAAGTTCTAAAATGCCAAGTTTTCCCAATAACCAAAAGCTAAGATTGTATGACTTTAAAGTTGTAAGGATTGCAGTTAAGATGGCGGATTTCAGTAGGTAGCTGCCCGATAATATATATTTTTTAGGAGCCATGCAGGGAGGGTTACACCTACTTCATTAATGTAAAACAATTTGCTATTCTCCTTCAACTTCCAGTTGGGGAGATGTGCACATTATATAATTTCTAGAAGGTCCTTTATAGTGCATAGTTTCAATAATAAGTGCATTGAGAGAGGTCACCTAGCTGTGAGACAGGGGGACTTGTAATGTTATACCACTGGGAATAAAGTGTGCTACGTAATATGGCTGTTGTTTGTTATTTAAAAAGTTTGTCTTTTTCATTAAAATGTTTTTCTGGTTCATAAACCCACAAAGGTCACCAGTGAACATTGGATTGTTTAAAACTGGCATAGGATTCAATTGACAGCTCAATAGAGATGCTTTTGGCATTCTCTCTAATGCTAGATTTATCAGCAGGCATTCGTGTTCCCCTTTTCAGAGATGGATCAGCTTAAAAAAACAATATTGACATGCCACAATTGTTCTCTCTGCTTGACATGGAAAAGAACAGCTTTGTATTGCACCAGCATCCGCTGCTATTATTTTATTAATATGTTCTTTCTTATGTAGCACTGCTTCCCTCTCCCCCCTCCCCCCCACCCCCTGGGACATCTTGCTGTTGTTACAGGTTTCATGGTGCTAAATACCTGTGAGGGTCCAGGAGAGATGAACGTCAGCGATGATAAGGGGGAACTGGACAGGCTTTTGGTGATTCTTCAGGCTCTTCTTATGGTGTCAGCACCTCCAGTCATAGCAGGCTCCAGGGTTTCTGGAGACAGTCCCCACCATGACAGTTCTCTCTCCTACCTATACCTAATGGACTGTAACTTAGACAGAGGTACTGTATATAAAACAGGATCCTTTATTTAGGCAGCCTCTGCAGTTGTCTTTACAGTGTATGCATAGGGTTTTTCAGGACAAGTCCCAGGCCTCTGGATGGTACCTGGCTTCTCTCAATTCAGGCCTTGCAGTCTATTAGATCTTTCACCTCAACCCCTTAAGGAGTTGAGAGCATGTCTCCTCCCGGTCGGGAGGGACAGCCCCAGCTCAACTCCAACTGAGCTCTAGACTCAAATAACTTTCATTTGGAGTGCCTCCTCCTTAGTGCAGAAAGGGAGGGGACCTGGGCTGCACCCGGATTGGGTAGCTCGCAGACCATGCCTCACCTCCACTTCTGCCACGTAAGCAGGCTGCATGAGGGGGATAAACCCACAGGATAGCCTGACACTGCCTGTAGCTACTAGGATGTACGTGTGAGGAGGCAGAAAAATAGCCCTGGACCAGCCATGGCTACACTTATTACTTGGGAAACCAAGAGAAGGTTTTAAGTATGCCGAGTTCTATCTGTTTTTGTTTTATTGATTTCTCTACTTTAGACAGACTTTAAATCATTGATAAATGCAAGAGATCCAGAGTTTCTGTCCCATGGAGTTGACAAAGGCTTAAATAGATTGTTTTTTTATTTGTATTTATTGTAGTTGGCTAATATATTGTGAAATATATCAACTTACTGTGAGTTAGCATAGCCAGTGTATATACAGTACAGTAACTTTGCAGAGATGTACTTTCCTTAATCAGTGAGACTCTGTTGAAGTCTATGGCTCCTATCAAATATGTAGTAAAGTGGCTTCTTTGTCAGGGAATGAAAGGAATGGAGCTCAAAGGATACACTGACAAGGGGAAGAGGTTACTCAGAATATTGAATATTTAACCCACGGGCCTTTCGAAGCACTGATGCTAAAGACTTCAATGAAAATCAGTAAGACTTGACAGGTCTGGATTTACACAAGGTAGATACAGTAGTCGATCCTGGTTCCAAATAAATATGGTAGCTAGGGCATGGGTCAATTAGAACTGTTTTTTTTTATGCTGCACAATGTCAGACATTGACTATTTCCAAGCCACTATAACTATCCCACGACAGCAAAGAAGTTGGTGTATAGAAGATTAAAGCAAATGTTAAAAATAAAAAATAAAATAAACAAAATGTAAAGCCAGGCTCGAACTACAATTACTGACAAAACTGCACTCTGGCATAATCAACATGCGGTCCCTTCCTAGACATGTGGGGGTTAGGCCACAATAAATGACTACCTTTTTTATTTATGTATTATTTTGTGATGGACTAATATGTACATTTATTACAAGAGCACTGAATCATAAATCAAGCTACGGTTCTGCCCTTTATAGCTTTTTACTGCTCTCTACTTTGTATCAATCTCACACTGCTGATTGCATATCTTTGATTACAGACAAAAATCTGTTTAATCTACTCTCCTTACATAGCGCTGAATATCCATAATACTGTTGCAATTGAAAATAATCAACTATAGACGGCATACTGATCCTACTCTGATTGCGGTTTGAAGTATTTACAATGCAATTATGGTGCAGATGCACTCAAGTTGGGGCTACCCAATGTCTTTATTAAGTTAGGGCTTTCTCCTTCTGTGGTTTGATGCATATATGTTACACTCACGCTGAATTTTTTTGCTACTTTATCTCTGTCTTGATATACAGATGCAGCGGTCGTTATTCGAACATTTACCTGGGTACATTTTGCGTTGTGCCACATGGAGTTTGCGATATATTCACTAGTTTTGCTGCTGCAGACTATAATGGCCTATTGCATTAACACAGCAGGGGTCCCTGTTGAGTGAGTCCTACCGGGGTCTACCTGTCTATAATAGACACGCAGTAAGAGGGCTGAATCAGTCATTCTAACTACGCGCCTCTCTATGGGGGTTTTATTTAATTTTAAACATTACAGTAATGTAGCAGGGGGTCTCCGGAGCTAAACCGCGTTGATTTGAGGTCCCGTTATGGGGTGCAGGTATCTCCTATGCATTGAAATGACCCGATCACGTGACGCGAGACATTTCCATGCATAGGAGATACCGGCAAGATATCTTTACTTATATAGCACCATTTATGTACTGTACATACAGTAGCACAGTAATACACATGACAATCATACAAATAACAAATAATACAAATAACACATAATGGGAAGAAGTACTTCAGACATAAAAGTCACACTTAGGAAAAAGAGTCCACTATTTGTTACTCCGTTATTTTTTACCCCACATAATGCTCCTCCCTGCTTTCTTTTCTTTTATCTATTTAAATATCACTCATAGTAGATCTGTTAAAAAAATGTTGCACATACACAGATTCACTTGCCAATAGCTACACATGCCAATTAGAGCCCCTTTGCAGTACACTTTTGCTTAGTTTGGTCACATTGTTGCTAAGGAGCCAGTTAGGCAGCTTCCAGCGCCCTATTTGACTCTGTCTCAAGTGTAACCCTCCCTGTCTGGCTGATAAGTAACAACATGTAATAGTCCCGGAAAAGGATCTGGGGCTCAAAAGGGTGTAGTAAAACACACACAAAAAGGGAAAAGAGGGTTTAGTATTTCCTCCCTTTTTCTTATTTCTTTTTCCCCTTTATTGCTTTATATCCTTATTGTGATCTCATAGTATAGAGGGGTGTACCCTTGCAAAGTGTCCATAAACAACATACAGTTGAAAGGACTAGTTGATAAATGAGGATGACGACTACCTGGCTCTTTCTATATGAGAATGTGAAGGAGACAGGCACAATAAATGACGGTCAAGATTTTGTCTATAACTCTAAAACAAAGCCCAGTATGAGGAGTCAATACTCAAAAAGAGACTCGCGTGTGGCTTCGCTGAGAGTCCTTTGAATGAATGCGTAAGTATCTTCAGTCACTTCAGGGTCCTTCCAGCGTGCAGATCCGCAAAAAAACTGGACCATGGAGAGAGCAAAGAAATGCTGCGATGCACCACCAGCGTAATGAAAAGGGAGAGGGTGACTTACATGAAAAAAATATCCAATTTATTGCATCGTGTTAAAAACGGAGGTACAAGGCTTACACCGACATGTTTCGCGCAAAGCTCTTTATCAGGGTGTCTGTCTAAGACACTCCTCATTTAACCCTTTGTAGTAACACCAATAGGGAGGGGGGTTACACTAGTTCCCCACAGGGCCGCCAACAGAAATCATGGGGCCCATGTCAAATGAAAAGAGCAGTGCCCCCCCCCAACCCATAGCGCAGCGACCACGTAAACATTTCTTTTAGTGCGCAACTTTTACTTAACTCCCCAATACATATATAAATACACCCCCACCCCAATACATATAAAAGTACACCCCCACCCCCCAATATATATAAAAATATACCCCCAATTCAAATAAAAATCAGACTTAACTTGTGGATCAGGTCAGGCCCGGTGGCTGCGGGGTGGGCCGGTGGCTGCGGCTGCTACTGGGGTGCTGGTGGCTTCTAATGGGGGTGCCGGTGGCTGCTACTGGGGGGGGGCGGTGGCTTCTACTTTGGGGGGCACCAGTGGTTGCTACTAGGGTGGCCGTTGGCTGCGAATGGGGTGCCGTTGCTAGATGGAGGGGGGGGGCACTAGGCCGGTGGCTGCAGGATGGCTGAGGGAGGAGGGGGGGCGGCGGCTAGGGTTGCCAGGTGGCGTATCCAAAAATACTGGACACAATGCTAAAATATACGAGACCCTCACAATGCATATAAAAAATACCCCCACGTCCTCCCAAAACATATAAAAATACCCCCCAATACATATAAAAATACCCCCACCTCCCCAATACAAATAAAAAGTACCCCAACCCCCAATACATATAAAAAATACCCCCCATACATATAGAAAATACCCCAACCTGCCACCCCCCAGTATATATAAAATACCCCAAACCCCCAATACATATACAAACATACCCCAACCCCCATTATATATAAAAATACCCCAACCCCCAATACATATGTAGCCCATGTTCCCCCCCCCCCCCCACAGACACAGATCGTGCCTCTAGGGTGTATTGAGGGCTGGCTACATGTGTATGGTGGTGCATACCTGCTTGTAACAGGAGGGCCTGAGTCTCCCGCGTTGGTATTGGGGGTAACAGGGACAGGCTTCTGGGGTATATGCCTCCATTCTTTAGTGGTTGTGGTGCAGCACCTCCATCTCCATAAGTCCCAGGGATGTGGGATAGGACCCTTACAGAGAAATCCCTTGTACCATGGCGAATGATCCAGCTCTCACACAGTCTCTTTGTGTAAAACAGCAATGTCTTTATTGTCTCTTAGCTCATACACAGCAGCAGTTCATTAGCAGCAGTACTTCCACATATGAACAAGGTCTCTTCCTCCCTCCTTCTCCTCCAGACTGTATCCTGGCAGGATGGTCTGGATGGGGCCTCAATACCCCTGCCTCCACCCCCCCAGGGTAGGCCCTATGGGTGAGGCTAGATATCCCCCCTCAACCCCTGCAGGGTGAGGGGCATTGGTCCACTTGTAGCTGTATCAGCTCTACTCAGATGGGGCTTTGAGCATCTCTTCCACGCACCGTTCTCACTCTACACGTGGTCTCTCAGTTCAGCCATTAGCTCTGCTGGGTCCTACTCCACTTCAGACCAGCACGTCACTCCTCAGCTCCCCGGACATAACTCCACAGACTGACAAGCTGAACGCTCAGCTTTCACAGGATCATCTCTCTCTCACAGCACTCTCAGGCTGACGGTTCTCTCACTGCACAGAACAGACACACTGCTCTCCAGATTCTGACTGTCCAGCCAGGCACTCCAACTCCACAGACAGAACTCTCACCGAACTCCTCAGACTCAACACCTTCCAGCACTGACTCACACACACACAGGACAGCCCACTAAATAGATATAGCACTGCCCCTTATGATGTCAGCAGGACCCCCCCCCCCCCCCCATGTGTCTATGCCTTCCACACATTCAGGGGCCTACCTCTATCACTCAAAGCAGGGCTTGGTGAGGGGAGGAAAACCCATGGTTACTACTGGCGCCTGCCCTTACCAGGGCTTACTCCAGTAGGAGAAGGATAAGTAGCTCGCTCTTTCTTTCAAGGGCTACACTCTCCCTCTGGTGGAATCCAATGGTCCCCACTTGGATCTACTTTTAGCAGCACCATCCTGCAGAGAACAATCCTGGGAACACAAACGCAAAACATTGCATGGCAGGTTATTTACTTGAGCCAACCACCAGGTGGCGTAACAGTAACAGCACAGTCACTCCCAACGGGGAGAACTCTAATGATAGTGCTTTGGGTCAGGCTTTCGCACCTTCCTCCCATTATAGTCAGTGACCGTTATATAATAAGGCTGTACCGACCCAGACTCTGGCCGGTATATCACGCTGTGCATGTATATGCACCTCCCCACACTCCAAGCCCGGACCACCTCACTGATACGGTCTTCATTATGGTAACCCGCCTTACCAAACTTGGTTCTTAAATATTCCTGTACTGCTGCTCGGAGCCAACTGTCTCGGTTCTCTTCAATCTCTCTCATTATGGGTTCAGGCACATAAGGGTATTCGTACCCATGGGACTGTCTAAACCTGAACACTATGGCTTGGTCAGCCCTGCTCAACTTAGGCAGTTTCTTGGGACCCGCCCTGCTTGGCAGTACCCAAAACTCTGGCTCTACTGGGGCAATATCGTGATACAAAATGCTAAGCCCCTTAGGCATGATGATCCCTTGCTCTATCTCTTGAAAACGGTGCTCTAACTCATCCACTACCTCTTGGGGAGTAAAGACACCTACCGCCCACCAATGATCAACTATGTTGTTCTTGATCAACAGGAACCTGGTGCGGTCCATACCTTCGTGGTACCCAGTGTACAGGGGTGCCCACCACTTGTCACGGTGCTCGTACTTTGATAAGGGACTACCAGTATCTACCTCTGACTCCGCTTTTGATGAGACACCGGACGTACCCGCCTCTGTAGAGCGCGAGCAATCTCTTCTCCCTTTGGCGTTGAAGTACCTAGTAGGGTTCATTTTGGAAACCACCGTGCTTGCAGTCCCAGCCTCAGCAGTAGTATGGGACCCTCGGGCCCTCCCTCTAGATACAGAAGAAAATGGTACAGCGTTAGGTATACGAATTACATTTGCATATGATATCTCCCCATTAGATCCTTCATCACTTAACTCCCAATCCCACAAGTCCTTGGAGTACTTGGGGTATTTTATTGACTTATCCCCGCTAGGTCTCGGTGGTAATACTCATGATGGGGCAGGGGCAGTGGCCGGGGCAAGGGTGCTAGGGACTGGGGCTGGGACATTGTCCAGTTCCATGTCCAGCAAGCGGGTAATCCCGTGACCAGTGGGCAGTTTCTTGCTGGCCCTCTCTGCTGAGCCCCGCGATCCTCTGGAAGGACCTTGGCTACGCAGGGTGGCCATGGCAGCGGCCATTGCTGCTCTCCTTGGGGGGAAGTGCGTCGAGGACCGGAAGGGGCGGTGGTGGATCATCGGGTCCGCGGATGGGTAAATAGGCCGCACGCCTCTCCTTCTTGTCCTTTGCAGGTTCCGTCTTCGCCTGGCGGGAGTAAGGGGGTGGTGGAGTCTCCTTACCGCTCCGCTGCAGGCTGATGTACTCGGGTCCCTCTGGATCCTCATCTGGATCCGCCTCCGACTCCGTCTCCGCCGCACTGGGAGTCACCACGGCCGTGGGACTTCTACGGGCCTCAGGCCGCACCAGCGCTCGCCGTCGGGGGGTGTCCAGACTCATCTGCTCCCTCTCTCCGGTAAATGGACTGCCATCTTTGTTACAGCTGGGGTGGTTCGCCGGTAGGCGCATCGCCACCGATGAAACGCCATCATCTTCCTCCGAAGACGACTTGCTCGGATCCTCCGCTAGGGAGTCACCTGGGTCTTATGGGGCCCCGCCACTGGGTAGTGGTACGAAACGGGCCCTCTCCAGTACCTCCACTGCGGTCGCGCTCTTCTCCGCCGGATCTCCGCTCAGCTCGATAGTCAGCTGGGCCTTGGTTCCCACCTCAGTAGTAGTACAGGGAACTAGGGCAGCCTCGTCGATCGTCTCCGCCACCTCCGTTAATGTTCCCGGAGAGGCACCCCGAGGGGTCTTGATCATTGGCCATGGCTCGGTAGGCCACAGGTAGAACGTGCCACATTGAGGGCATCGTGCCTTCATGCTTGGGGCCAGCCCGGGTGTCCTGCAGTGTATGCACAGGCACCGGAGGTACTCTCGGCCGTCGAGTTCCACTACCAGGAAGCCTCCTGGGAACTGGAACGTGGTCATGCTTAGCTCGGACATTATTGACTCAGGGGTGGAACAGTTCAATTTGTTAACTTCTTGCTCCTCGAATGCCAGGCTGAAGTGAAGTTAATCGCTCTCACTTCCTGTCCCTCCCTTCGCTGGCGAGGATGCTTCTGATTGGCTCTCCTTGTGCCCCCTCCCTCTGGTGGAAACAAGAGGAGGGGCACTCCTTCTCTCAGTGTGATGTGGCCTTGTCTGTTGGCCAGTCACAGCACAGGTGGGTGGGCTTTCGGCTTTCGCGCCGCTCTGCTCCTTTTCCAGGGGATCTGGGTTTGGCGCCAAACCCCTGCACATCTCCCGCCACATTTCCCTCACAGTCTCTTTGCACGCTTCACGTGCGCGATCCAGGATTGGCGGGAGACGACATTTTAGTTCGGCTGCTAACTGCTGGGCCGTGGATGGCTCTGCGGTCGCCATTTTTAACTCTTTCTTGCTCCGTGGAGCACATGTTGTGACGGCAGCCATCTTTGATGAGCCCTCCAAATGTATATCACCGCTATTCTCAGTGTCTAGTGCAAAACTCGTTCCTAGACATGACTATACTCAAACTGTTCACAGAACGCTCTCTGCATGCTTTCTCTCTGTGCTTTACCCACTGATATGATGTGGCATACCCCAGGCTAGGCAGAACTCCTTCTCCGTGCACCGCACTCGCTGACGGTTCCTACAAGTACTCTGTGGTGTGTTTTATGTGGGTGCTTGCTAGTGTACCGGGCATCTCCCTAAGTACGGGCGTCTCCTACTTTTGGCCACTCATAGTGCGGGACCTGGGCCATGGTCCCTGGACAAGTTAACAGGCTAACCCCCCCCAGTTGCCTCACACTATCTGCCTCAAGGGACTAGGACAGCAATAGCTCCGCACCCATCTTACAGCACCCTCTTAGGGCACCCAGGGCGTACTGTGCGGGAATCCACGCTCCCCTGACTACCCCTGGTATTACATGCCCTACTCTCTCCGGTACTTGCACGGAAGGTGCACTCTTCCCGCTCTGCCTTGCTGAAAGCCTGTCCTGTTCTGGATCTCAGCAGCTCGCCTCCAAATGTAGCCCCCCCCCCCCCCAGACACAGATCGTGCCTCTAGGGTGTATTGAGGGCTGGCTACATGTGTATGGTGGTGCATAACTGCTTGTAACAGGAGGGCCTGAGTCTCCCGCGTTGGTATTGGGGGTAACAGGGACAGGCTTCTGGGGTATATGCCTCCATTCTTTAGTGGTTATGGTGCAGCGCCTCCATCTCCATAAGTCCCAGGGATGTGGGATAGGACCCTTACAGAGAAAACCCTGGTCCCAGGGCGAATGATCCAGCTCTCACACAGTCTCTTTGTGTAAAACAGCAATGTCTTTATTGTCTCTTAGCTCATACACAGCAGCAGTTCATTAGCAGCAGTACTTCCACATATGAACATGGTCTCTTCCTCCCTCCTTCTCCTCCAGACTGTATCCCGGCAGGGTGGTCTGGATGGGGCCTCAATACCCTGCCTCCACCCCCCAGGGTAGGCCCTATGGGAGAGGCTAGATATCCCCCCTCACCCCCTGCAGGGTGAGGGGCATTGGTCCACTTGTAGCTGTATCAGCTCTACTCAGATGGGGCTTTGAGCATCTCTTCCACACACCATTCTCACTCTACACGTGGTCTCTCAGTTCAGCCATTAGCTCTGCTGGGTCCTACTCCACTTCAGACCAGCACGTCACTCCTCAGCTCCCCGGACATAACTCCACAGACTGACAAGCTGAACTCTCAGCTTTCACAGGATCATCTCTCTCTCACAGCACTCTCAGGCTGACGGTTCTCTCACTGCACAGAACAGACACACTGCTCTCCAGATTCTGACTGTCCAGCCAGGCACTCCAACTCCACAGACAGAACTCTCACCGAACTCCTCAGACTCAACACCTTCCAGCACTGACTCACACACACAGGACAGCCCTGCCCCTTATGATGTAAGCAGGACCCCCCCCCTGTGTCTATGCCTTCCACACAGTCAGAAGCCTACCTCTATCACTCAAAGCAGGGCTTGGTGAGGGGGGAAAACCCATGGTTACTACTGGCGCCTGCCCTTACCAGGGCTTACTTCAGTAGGAGAAGGATAAGTAGCCCGCTCTTTCTTACAGGGGCTACACATATAAAAAATACCCCAACCCCCAATACATATAAAAAATACCCCAACCCCCAAAATACATATAAAAAATACTCCAACCCCCCCCCCAATACATATATAAAATACCCCAACCCCCCAATACATATATAAATTACCCCAACCCCCAATACATATAAAAAAATACCCAACCCCTCCAATACATATAAAAAATACTCCAACCCCCCCCCAATACATATATAAAATACCCCAACCCCCCAATATATACAAAATACCCCAACCCCCCAATACATATAAAAAATACCCCATCCCCCAAATACATATGCAAATTACCCCAACCCCCCAAAAACATATAAAAAAATACCCCAACCCCCCCAATACATATAAAAAATACCCCAACACCCCAATACATATAAAAAATATCCCAACCCCCAATACATATTAAATATACCCAACCCCCCCAATACATATAAAAAATACCCCAACCCCCAAATTCATATAAAAAATACCCCAACCCCCCAAATACATATAAATAAATACCCCAACCCAGACTTACCTTGGGGATGGTCTCAGTTCAGGAACAGTGGCTGTGGGGGGGGCAGTGTGCCGATGGCTGCAGAGGGCCGGTTGTTGCGGGGGGCTGGTAGCTGCGGGAGGGCCATTGCTGTGGCCACAGGGGGAGGGGGCGGTGGCGGTGTTGCGGGGAAGGGGCGGTGGCTGGCGGTACAGCGGGGGGCCCGGTGGTGCTGTGAGGGGGGCCGGTAGTTGGAAGTACTGCTGGGGAGGCTGGCCACAGGGGTGGCAGTGCTGTGGTGGGGGACAGCCATGGGGATGGCGGTGCTGCGGGGGGCGGTAGCTGGCCATACTGTGGGGAGCCCGGTGGTGCTGTGGGGGGGCCGGTGGCTGGCGTTACTGCAGGGGGCCCGGCGGTGCTGCAGCGGGGTGGTGGCTGGTGGTTCTGCGGGGAGTGCCGGCCGCGGGGGTTCGTGGTGCTGCGGGGGGGATGGCCACGGGAGGTGGCGGTGCTGTGGGGGGGTAGCTGGCAGTACTGCGGAAGCCGGGTGGCGGTGCAGTGGGGGGGCTGTGGGGGGTGGTGCTGCTGCGGGGGGTTCAGTAGCTGGCGATACTGAGGGGGGCCCGGCAGTGCTGTGAGGGGGGGCGGTGGCTGGCAGTACTGAGGGGGGGGCCCGGCCTCTATCAGACCACAGACACATAGGGTATGAATAATACTCCTATGTTTTTTTTTAAAGAGTACGAATGTTTTTAAGATGCCATGTTTTATGTGTTCAACAGGTCCAGTAATGACTATCACTAATGCTGTGAGTGATATGGGTGTTTCTGTTATGGTCTTTGTTAGCAGTTAGACAGTAGATGACCATATGTTATAACTGTCAGGGATGTAGGAGTAACACCCAAAGATCCCTTGTCCTGCACATGCTCGTGAGAGGGTACGGTGCTGTATTAAAGAAAATGTGTTATAGTCATGTATTTTGTGCACTTACATAGGAAAAAAAGAATGGTGTATATAGCGCTAAAAGGCTGTGAATATATAATAAACAGTGTATATAAACATATAAGGTGATAAAAAATGTGTGTAACCTTACACACTATACCTTAATAATGTAAGGGTAGGCTGCCGAGTGAAACTAACCCAAAACACAGTTAGTACATAGCAAAAAACAACAATACAAACCGGCGCCTACTGAGTCCCATATAGGAAAAAAGTTCAGTCCAATGGTAAAGAAGTGTCCATAAATGTCCAATCTTGCACTTCACGCTCCACAGCAAGATGTTACAAGAAGCATGTAATGCAAAGAGAGAGAAAAGAGAGAAAAATCATAGTGCAACAATGCTACAGTATAAACACATAAGACAAACAGGACAAGACAATACTAGACAAACACAAGCAAGGCTGACAAATAATACAAGAGTTACTTTAATACACAAAAAATATAAAATGAACAAGGCAGATGACGGATCCGGTGGTAAAACCGAAATCCTACTTACAGGACGTTCATTTAATACAGACAGGGGTGTATGGTGAGTGATGCACGGCTGCGGCGTCTGATGGATGCGTGGCATCCAGGAGTTGCTCCAAACACTGTCCCTAGCTCCGCAACCGGATGTGCATCACTGGGGGTGGGTCTCAGGCTCTCCAAACGCTGTCTGCCACTCCGTGGCCGGAAATACGTCACCGGGGGCGGGTCAAAATGCCAAAACCCCCTTCTTCTACTGCTGTACCTCGATCACTCCTGTGGGTACTCTGCCTTAGTCCAAATAAACTCTCACAAACTGCCCAACACCGAGGAAGTGCGCAAGAGGAAGGCATCGGCACCTATTTCCCCCCAGCTTTAGTAAGAGGAAGCCCCCCTGGGGTCAGATAGGAGGGTATGCAGAGTGGCTTCAGTTCTTGGGTATCCTTGTAGGTGTGGGAAGATCTTACCTGAGTGGGACAGGCCAGTGGGTGTTTGTGTTACTAGCAGCTGACAGTTCAGGGTTGCTGCCCACACAAGTAAGTGAAGGGCAGCAGCGTTCAGGGCTTTTCTATCCAGCTAGGGTGATTGAGGAAAAGTCACCACATTTGTGCTCAGTCATTTAAATATCAGGACATGGTTGGTTTCGAGTATAGAAACGATAGTGGTGTGGTTTGGTGGCTGTATCACAAGCAATTTCGTCAGAAGATGGCCATGCATAAGCAGCTACCCTGGGATGCAAAAGATATTGATCTTTGGATAGAGCTCCTATATATATATACATGTAGAGGTATCTGTACCGTGTTAGCCGACCTTAATAATCAAAAACTAATAGACGATACCGTTCTGTGGCTAACGAAATGCTTTTATTTGTGCGAGCTTTCGAGATACACTGATCTCTTCTTCGGCAGTGTTACAATGTGATATTGTAACATCATTGCAACACTGCAGGAAGAAGAGATCTGTGTATCTCGAGCTCGCACAAATAAAAGCATTTCGCTAGCCACAGAACGGTATAGTCTATTCGTTTTTGATTATATACAGTATACTTTACTGTATATATAAGAAGGCACTCACCTGTCTTAAGAAGTAAAGAGAAAAAGTTTAATGCAAAAAAGCACTTTTTGGTTCCATCAAGAGCCTTTTTAAAGTCTTGAAGAAAATTCTTAACGACACATTAAATTTTCGCATTAAATTTTGTTTATTCTATTTTTGTATGACCTACTTTGAAATACTGCACCTAGACAAGACGTTTCTGTCAGTGGAGTGCCTCAATTTACTCACTAATTCTTAGAATCCTTTATTTATACTGGATCATTCTCCAATCCTATGGACGTCTCAGAGTCCAGGAGAGCCTGTTCTAAGTGAAGTGGGTGTTATAAACATCCCTCGAATCATCAAAACACTCCCCTGTTCACAACTACAGTATCTATTGGTGGCCCTCAGTGGGCCTTGTGTGTATGCTGCCACATTGCAGGGTTTTTTGTGTCTAAAGTGGCACAAAAAACTACATATATCTTTGGAACCGGGGGGATTTCGGACATGGCTGAACACCAATGTGCTCTGGCAGACCCCCAGGTCAGCTAACATTTTTTTTTAAGTCATTCCGAGGATTATTTCTTTAAGAAACACTGCTCTATATAAAAAAAATGTATATTTTTTAAAGTAGTCCTTTCCAAAACATTGTTACAGTATGCCGATGACAGGGATTTTTTTTTTATCTCGTACTGTTGCACTCCAGAGATCTGCTTTTCAATTCTTTGATGGAGTGTAAAAAAAGGTCACGGAATAAATGATGGAGAGGGAATGTTTGACACGGATATTAAGTAAGTATCTTACAGAGTAAAAATATGTTCAACGTCATGCTATGAAGATAGGGATCGAAAGAAAAAGTAGCGTGGGCAAATACAATAAAAAAATAAGAAAATTGCTTGTGATAGACACAAAGACCACATATTATATACTGCAGGGTTATTAAATCATTATGTCAAATGGAATCAGTAATCCTTACCCACTGACAGTTTCTGTATGACAGGAATAAATATTCAAGCCGATAACAAAAACTAATTCTCTGGGGGGCTCACCCAGAATGAGCCTCCCCACTGTTTTCTTGTGTAGGTCAGGCTGCAAATCAACCCCTATTGACAATTACATGGTTTAACTGTGATCCCTTAATGTAAGAATAGCTTGTTTAGGCAGGAGATTTGTTGTTTTCATTGTCCTACACATTAGGTGTAGTTTCTATCTCTATTAAGTGGAGATTTTAATGGTACATTAGAAATGAAATATTTTAGCACTCGAAGCAGAAGCATAGGCTATTGTGCTGTAATTGGATTGAGTTATATTTACAAAAGCGCAATGCTCTAAAGGTCTACAAACTAAGGCTTAAATAAGGCATAAAATAGGATAATCAGAGTCGCAATTCAGGTACGCATGAATGGAGAGATACACAGTACTTCATGCACAAATACAATCTCAAAAAGGCCAAAACAAGGGGACGGTGGGGTCTAATGGATGAGAGAAGCCCTCGCTGATGAGAAAATTTGAGTGTGGGGATTACAAATACATGTGTGTAAATGTACCAGTACCATGTGAAGATAAGTTTTTAATATGATCATTTTAATATAATTATTTTTTATTATTCATTGTTTGAGGGATTTCACATCTGAATTACAAATGTTCTTATGTGTATACATTCACAATTCAAAATATTAATAATGCTTATACAAACAACCACTGATAGATAACAATGGCCATGTTTTTCTTCAGATTGAATATTATTCAGAAAGCGTCTGGTTAAAATACAAGCCAAGTACAATGCATTCATCAATTAGTCAATCAGCAATTTAAGGTTGTGTATTTAAACATGGGTCCAATGTTTACAACAAAAAACAGACAGAGATGCCCAAAGCTACTTCCAATGTGACAAAAATACACAGTGCAATACCTATATATTCTCTTGAAAAATGGTCATTTAGTTTAACCCTTTGGCCAAAGCATCTTAAGCCTGCTGCCACTTTCAAGGCATGACCGTAGCAGGTCCTAACAATTCCTGAGTTAAAATTCTTATTTACCTGTATAAGTACAGGAAGAATGATCACATTGGATCTGTTGTAACCTGGCAAATTGAAACTGACCTGCCAACTTGGAAAGTGGGGAGAGGCAAGCTTAAACCTTGGGGGAGGGGCCACTACCCTCCCAAAAGCAGCTGAGATCAGCTGCACACAGTTAATAAACACACAAATACCCAACAAGCTCTGAGAAACCCCTAACATTACCACATAATATATATATATATGTATATAAGTGTCAAAAGGAGTGCTAGTGGGTGTGGCTATATGTATACAACAGAAAACAGACAGAGATGCCCAATCCTACTTCCAATGTGACAAAAATATACAGTGCAATACCTATATATTCTCTTGAAAATAGGGTCATTTTGTTTAACCCTTTGGCCAAAGCATCTTAAGCCTTAGATTGTTCCAGTTTTGGGGTGCACTGTAAGATAAGGAGGAGCGGCCGGATACGTTGCTGAACTTAGGGACCACGAACAGTCTTTTGGAGTCAGATCTCAGATGATAAGTGCTGCATGTGGTAGGGATGAGGAGCTTGTTCAGATAGATGGGTAGCTTGCCCAGAAAGTATTTTAAGGCAAGACGGAACAGATTAACTTTGCGCCTAGA